>NC_057711.1:25329982-25373971 GCF_004010195.1 Chiloscyllium plagiosum | reverse complement strand
CCAATGAAAAAAGTCCGAGCTCAGTCAACCTCTCCTCATAAGATAAGCCCTCCAGTCCAGGCAGCATCCTGGTAAACCTCCTGTGAACCCTCTCCAAAGCATCCACATCTTTCCTATAATAGGGTGACCAGAACTGGATGCAGTATTCCAAGTGCGGTCTAACCAAAGTTTTATAGAGCTGCAACAAGATCTCATGACTCTTAAACTTAATCCCCCTGTTAATGAAAGCCAAAACACCATATGTTTTCTTAACAACCCTGTCCACTAGGGTGGCCATTTTAAGGGATCTATGTACCTGCATACCAAGATCCCCCTGTTCCTCCACACTGCCAAAAATCCTATCCTTAATCCTGTACTTAGCCTTCAAATTCGACCTTTCAAAATGCATCACCTCGCATTTATCCAGGTTGAACTCCATCTGCCACCTCTCAGCCTATCTCTGCATCCTGTCAATGTCCCGCTGCAGCCTACAACAGCCCTCTATACTGTCAACGACACCTCCAACCTTTGTGTCGTCTACAAACTTGCTGACCCATCCTTCAATCCCCTCATCCAAGTCATTAATAAAAATTACAAACAGTAGAGGCCCAAGGACAGAGCCCTGTGGAACACCACTCACCACAGACTTCCAAGCTGAATGTTTTCCTTCTACTACCACTCGCTGTCTTCTGTTGGCCAGCCAATTCTGTATCCAGACAGCTAAGTTCCCCTGTATCCCATTCCTCCTGACCTTCTGAATGAGCCTACCATGGGGAACCTTATCAAATGCCTTGCTATACATCACATCCACAGCTCGACCCTCATCACTTTTCTAGTCACATCCTCAAAGAACTCGATAAGGTTTGTGAGGCATGACCTGCCCCTCACAAAGCTGTGTTGACTGCATTTAATCAAGCCATGCTCTTCTAGATGGTCATAAATCCTATCCCTCAGAATCCTTTCTAACACCTTGCAGACGACAGACGTGAGATCTTACTGGTCTGTAATTGCCGGGGATTTCCCTATTTCCTTTCTTGAAGAAATGAATTACATTTGCCTCTCTCCAGTCCTCAGGTACGACTCCAGTGGAGAGCGAGGATGCAGATCTTCGCAAGTGGCGAAGCAATTGCATTTCTCGTTTCCCAAAGCAGCCGAGGACAAATCTGGTCCAGGCCTGGCGACTTGTCAATCTTAATGTTTGACAAAATTTTCAGCACATCAGCTTCCTCTATCTCTATCCATTCCAGCATGCACACCTGCTCTTCAAAGGTTTCATGCACTACAAAGTTAGTTTCTTTCGTAAAGACAGAAGCAAAAAACTCATTTAGGGCTTCCCCTACCTCCTCAGACTCCACACACAAATTCCCTATGCTATCCCTGATAGGCCCTACTCTTTCTTTGACCATTCACTTATTCCTCACATAAGTGTAAATGGATGGAATGTTGACATCGCTGACCAATAGTGAATGGTACATCTCCAATTGTAAAGTTAGAGGTGAGGGATGGAGATGATGCTTTTTCTTCACAAGCTCGATGACTCTACTGTGTTTTGGCAGGGTAGGAATTGCTGGGCACCTGCCGCCATCTGTGTCTGATCTCCAGGCCTGCTGCACTCTTTCGGTTTATGTATTTATATTTAACTTTAACATATATCTGACCATCATTTAATGGCTTAGGTGGGATTAAGCATTTTTGAGAGGCGACTACAATGCCTTAGATGGTGTAGATACAAAAAACAGCTCCATTCAAATCTTCTGCTCGAAGGAGGTTCCAATCAATATTGGGAAAGTTAAAGTCACCCACTACAACAACCCTACTACGTCCAACGTTACCACGTCCACAAAATCTGCCGACCTATGCTTTCTTCAATCTCCCTGCTGCTATTGGGGGGCCTGTAGTAAACCCCTAATGAGGTGACTGCTCCTTTGCTGTTCCTAATTTCCACCCATACTGACTCGGTAGGCAGATCTTCCTCGACAATGGAAGCTTCTGTAGCTGTGATACCCTCCATGATTAGTAGTGCTACACCCCCTCTTCTTTCCCCCCCCCCCCTCCCTATTCTTTTTAAATGCTCTAAATCCTGGAACATCCAGCAACCATTCCTGTCCCTGAGAAACCCATGTCTCTGTTATGGCCACAACATTATAGCACCAGGTACTGATCCATGCTCTAAGTTCATCACTTTTATTCGTGATACTCCTTGCGTTAAAGCAAACACACTTTAACTGATCCCTTGGTTCCTTCCCAGGAAAATCCTTCCCACTAGCTGGTCTACCTCTTGCTATGGCCTCATGTGCATCAACTCCCACCTCCGGTATACAGCTCAGGCTCCCACCCCCCCTGCCATGCTAGTTTAAACCCTCTCGAACTACTCGAGCAAACCTTCTAAGGAAAGATATATTAGCATTGGAATTAGTCCAGGGAAGGACTAAGTTGATTCCAGCTATGGAAGGATATTCTTTTGAAAAGTTGAGTAAATTGGGCCTGGACCTACTGCAGTGTAGAAGAAGGAGAAGCAACTGTAATGATGATTCTTAGGGTACTTGATATACTGTGATGATGCGGCTACTTTAACCAGGTTCTGTTGTTTTTGGCTTTTTTTCAGAAAGGTCGTAAAAGCACAGACCCCGAAAAGTTTAGGTTTGAAGGTTTTTAGGGCTAGTCCAATTAGAGCTAACAGATACTGCCTCAGGAAAAAGGCTTTCAAGTTTAAAAAAAAATACTTGTGCAATGGAAGGACAGTGGCCAGTTCTCCCAGCTCAGCTTTTCTCTGGAATGGTTTGGTTTGGCTATTCACTGAAAGCAGTCAGGCAGTTTTAAAACAGCTGGACCCTAAGAAGCAGGTCCAGGCTCATCCTCCTATTCCTCTGGCTTGTCTCCTGTAAGACCCTGTGTTTGATTTTATCTTTTGTGCCAAGGGGTGTGTTTGGGGATTGTTGCATTATTCAGTACAGCATCATTAAGTTGGGATGATCTGTTGGATTTTCAGATAGGTTAAGTTTCATAGATCATAGAGTCCCTACAGTGTGGAAACAGACCCTTCGGCCCAACAAGTCCACACTGACTCTCCAAAGAGTAACCCATCCAGACCCATTCCCCTACCCTACATTTCCCCCAATTAATGCATCTAACCTACACATCCCTGAAAACTATGGGCAGATTTAGCAAGGCCATTTCACCTAACTTACACATCTTTGGACTATGGGACGGACCAGAGCATCCGGAGGAAACCCATGCAGACACGGGGAGAATGTGCAAACTTCACATGGATGGTTGCCCATGGCTAGAATTGAACCCGGGTCCCTGGCGCCGTGAGGCAGCAGTGCTAACCACTGAGCCACCGTGCCACCCCATTATTCGGTATCCTGTTCTCTTTTGTTTGTGTTTCATTCGGTAATCTTGTAAATAAATTCTGTTTTGTTTACAACTATATGGTTTGACCAACTGCATTCCTCCTGGAATATCCACATTATACCTGCTTAAAACAACTAGCAAACTGAAGGTCTGGGCTACTATCTTGAAATGTTATGAGGGGGTCTGGCCTGGTCCATAAATTGCCTGCCTCCCTCGACATCAGGAACCTGGGGGCCCTAGACAGCTGAGCTGGGAGAACTGGCCACTGTCCTTCCATTGCACAAGTATTTTTTTTTAAACTTGAAAGCCTTTTTCCTGAGGCAGTATCTGTTAGCTCTAATTGGACTAGCCCTAAAAACCTTCAAACCTAAACTTTTCGGGGTCTGTGCTTTTACACAAAGGTTGCTTCCCCTTGTGAGAGAGCACAAAACCAAAAAGATCATTTCAGACCAATGGGTGCTCAGTTAGGACAGAGATGAGAAGAACTTTCTTCTTTCAAAAGGTAATGAGTCTGTGGAATTCTTTACACAGAGGGCTGTGGATGTTGGGCTTTAAGTATATTCAAAGCTGAGGTACATTGCTAATCATTAAAGGAATCAAAGGTAATGAGGATAAGGCAGGAGTGAATAGCACAGCAGATTTGTTGGATAGAATGGCCTATGTCTGTTCTCATGTCTTATTAATGTAGCAATCTACAGCTATCAAGCATCAAAGCTGTATTGTCATAGCAGTGCTGGGAACCTCGTATCCAGATGAATATACTTCCTTATATTTATATTCTAGTCTCTTAGAAATAAAGGCAAACACTCCACTTGCCTTTCCTATTAACTGCAGAAACTTGTATGCTAGCTTCTTGTCATGTGATTTTTAAACGTAACTGGCCTGATTGGGCAGGAGATGGGCCAAGCCTTCAATCAGAGACATCAAGCACTTCCTAGAGTTCAGAGCTGCACAGTTTGTACCCACAGCAAAGGCGGGTGGCAGCCATGACAGGGAATGCTGTTGCCTTGCTGGAGAGAGCAGGCAGCTCTCAAAAGGAACATGCAGACTGAGATGCTATGTCACGATGGACACCAAGCTAAGGGGGCAGTGCTTTACCCAACACCTTTTGACCTGTCAAATTTCAACAGAAATGTACAGGTGGTAACTGTTACAACACGGGGTAAACCTTCCTATATAATTTTTAAAAATGCAACACAGACAAGATTTATCCCATGCAGTAATCTGTAAACTTTGAGTGGCCATGAACTAAAGTAAAAATTAGCCATTTTATTTCTTAAAATATAACATAGAATAATTAACTAACGACTATTTGCAATTCCTTCCTCTAACCTAACTTTACCTTCCCTTCTATAATACTAGCCCAATAAAACTCCCAATTAAGATTTACAGGAAAATTTTAATTTTAAACCTAGCAAGTGGTCACATCTCTTTATCTTCGTTGGTAGATTGGCTGTCCAGGTCAATGTTGATGTTTTTCTCTGTGCAAACTCCTTCTCTAGACAGGTACCTCTCAGAGAGTTCTGACTAGCAGTCTACAGCTGTTGGTCTGGTGGCAGTTCTCCTCCCAACTATTCAATTTTCCCCAGTCTTTTACCCCAAAGCATTGGATTGTGTCATTGGCTTTTAAGATTGTCAATATACTCAATTCAAACTTGATTGGAATTTAATATTTTCCTGGGTATAATTTAAACTGATTGACCTAATTCAAATCTGTTTTGTTGTTTCTAGGCAACCAGCTACTCCAGTGCACTAATTGCAAACACCGTGCACTAATTGCAACAAATAGTTAATCTTCAATTGGAAAAAAGATTTAGATTCCTATCCTGCAGGCTCTGCTCTTTGAGGGCCAGTTAATTGGTGATGGGTTGTTTTCTCATTCCTTCTGCCCTCTTAGACCTTTTGAAAATTACAAACTGTCCCAGAGGCGTGGAATTCAAATTATGGACACACCCATTCCACTCCCTGGTAACTTGAAAAACCAGTCCCAGAATTATGTAATTAGATTTATTGCATTTCTTCCCAGACAGGAGGATTTAACCTTTCTTACTTAAATTTTAAGTATTTCTAAATAATCTAGCTTCTCTTATTTAACCTCTTACTAACCTATGCTAATTTATCATTCTTACATTGCTTTCTGGTTCTTCTGCCTTCTGTTTTCTGTTTCAGGCAAGCCTTGCAAACTAGGTTTAAGTCAAGTAAAATCAACAGATTCAAAGTTTCAGTCAGGAAACGTGACTTAGCTAAATATATTGTTCTGCATCGATCCAGGCCGGTAAAAATGAGCTTCATGACTATTAGATTTACAGTTAAGCCCGCATCTGCATCCCTTAAACAAAATTAAAAAGTTCTGGTGAAATTCAACAGCATCAGTGGAGAGACAAACAGAGTTAACATTTTGTGTCTAATGTGAACTGAAAGGAGCTGGAATCTTATTTTTTTGTGCTGTAAACAGAGAGGGAGGAGTGAGTGGAACAGATGGTGAGGGTGCCTCGAGCAAAAAACACAAGAGTTACTAATGGTGGTGGGAGAGAAGACAGAGATGTATAAAGGATGTAAATGATAGAGAAATGGGTCTGCTCCTCCACTGTGAGTCAATTTTGTGTGTGTATGTGTGTGTGTGTGTGCGTGTGTGTGTGTGTGCGTGGCTGTGTGCATGGTGGAGGATATAAGAAAAATGAAGGTTACAGAGGTCATGTTCTGAAATAATGGAATTCAGTATTGAGTCCTAGAGGTTGTAATGTAACAAGTGGAAAATATGGTGTTGTTCCTCGAGCTTGTGTTGAGCTTAGTTGGATCATTGCAGCAAACTCAGGTCAGAAATGTTAGCATAGGAGAATGATGTCTTCTTAAAAATGGCAAGCAACTAGGAAGTCATAGCCATTCCTGCAGACAGAGCAGAGTTTCTGCATTGGATCTTGCCAAAGTAAAGGAGACCACAGCAGGGAATGCAGTGACTAGATTGAAAGAAGTACAAGTGAAACACTGCCTCACCTAAAAGGTGTGTTTGGGGCCTTGCAAGGTGAGGAGTGTAGTTGGTTCTCTTTGAACAGCTGTGGGAGGTTAAAAGAGAGGAATGTTTGGCGTATGGGATTGCAGATGCCAAATAAATGGGATTGCAGATGCCAAATAAATCTCGCACTGTCCTGAACCCTAGGCAAAGTGGAACCTTCATGCTAACATGTGTAATGATCTCACCTATTCTGTTTTAATATCGGCAGGTTTTTATATTTTCAATTTGAGACATCCGGACAGACCCTCTGTCAAATTTATTTATTTCTTTGCACTTCAGGTCTTCAGAGTTCCTGAGCCTGGGAGACTGGAAATGGCTGTTCATTGATGACAGTTTGCTGTTTAGAAAAGTGTTTTCCTGCATCAATCAGGGCCTAGACTTTACCAGTTCATGAGGGTCCTGGCCTCAAGAACGATAAAGAGTTGAAATTTCCAGTGTCCAAGCTTTGAGACGGATTCTGTGAGCTAACTGACTCCATCATTGTACTTCTGTCAGCCTTAATATTGCCATTTTCCATCCCATCTAGAGACTTACTTTTCCATGATTACCCAGCTTTTGCCTCCATCTTGAATTCTATCCAAACCTTTCCTTTTGAAGTTAGTAGATAATCAAACACAGTCAAGGTTTGAGTTTGTGGGTAAAATTCTCAACTATGTCAGATTATTAAGGTTCATAATTTGCACTCTAGAGACTCCAGCATAGCCTTTTGATGCTGTGCTGATGGAATTTTGCACTGTCAGAAATGTCTTTTGGAAGACATGTTAAATTATGGCCCCTTCCACTTTTCTAGGCACATGATCTCATGGGACTATCTCAAAGATGAGTGGGGTGGTGGTGGTGGGGTGGGGGGGGGGGGGTGAGGTGGGGAAGGAGAGTGCATGGAGAAGGAGGAGGAGGAATGAGGTTTCTCCAGGATTATGATCAATATTTCTCCATCAAACAGTATCACAAATAGATTACTTTGTCCTTGCCATATTACTATTTATATTCTTTAGAACATCACAACAATTGAGTAGTTTCATAATCACTGATTTGAGTTTTTAAGTCCAGATTGAATTAATTGCTTGAATTGAAGTTCCCCGGTTGGTGGTGGGATTTGTGTTCATGCATCTCAGTCTTATTGGTAACTGAACCACACCACTGCCATACTTCATTCATTACTCTTTGGTCTCATAACCCCCTTTTGGAACATGAGCTAAATAAAATGGAAGACAGCACATTACAGCCGGTACAGGTACAATGGGATGAATGGCCTCCTCTGCGCCATTAACAATTCTGAAGGTCCCATCAGATGTGATTCTGCTGCAAGGGGTCAACATCTTATTGAGAATGTGACATTCTGCTTCTTGGTAAGCACCAGGTGGAGGAGGGGTTAAGAGAGGGCAGGATGGTGTTGGAGACCTATGCTTCACTCACTTAGGACAGGGGAACCTTGGCAGAGGCACAGTCCTTGCTTCCATTTCCAGAGACTTTGAGTGATTCTCAGACCAGGTTTTTAGCCTCCACCATGTTTGGGAGCGAGAATGAGCTCCAGTGGTGTTGAGAGCCGGTTCCTTGGCTCCAGGATTGTTATGTGGCAGGAAGCCAACTCAGATCTTTTTTGATGAATCACATAAGGCCAATAAGAGGAAACTATCTAGGGCCCCCAGGTTCCTGCATGTCGAGGGAGGCAGAGTAGCGTGAGGAGAGCTGCAGCCTCCTCCAAAGGGTGCTCCCTCCTTATAATCTAACATGCACAGAACTAAACCTGTAGAATGTTAAAGTGATCTCACTCACAGCCACCTCCACTGCATTTATCCCCTCCCCTCTATCCCCTCATTCCCAGCTCCTTTTGGTTTACCAAAATCTGACAGTCTGTAAAAATGTTCAAACAGCGTAATCTTCCTTTTATTTATGCAAGCACACTTTGGTTTCAATGATTCAACCTTAGCAAACAACGGGAATGCAGAAAGAAATGTTTATGTGGGACTTACCTCTTTGCTGGAGAACAAGGTTGGTCAATCTATCAAAACCCTTGAGCTAGAAAAAGAAACACTAAATCAACAAACTTTAAATATAGTTCACTCAATGCATCACTACACTCACTGCGACAAGAGGAATGCTATGCAAGACGTTTGGAAGCTTGCCCAGCAATGTGATTTTTTGGATGATTTGCTCAGCCATCTCTTCAGCCAACTCACTTCTTTCATTATGTCTCTGTCTGCCACACTCCCTCATCTCATTCTCTTCAAACCTCTCATCAACTCTTGCATGTCTTTTGTCATTCTCTCACTGCTGCTATTGTTCTTTTTTCACTCTCTCTTGTTCCCCTTTTCTTCAGTCTCACTGAGTGGAATCTTACAGGGGTCTGAGTGACATGGGCTATGGAGAGGTGGATGGCAGAATTGGGAAATAATGAAGCAGTGAGGCCTATCTCGACATCAAGATCATCTTCCTTCTCACAAGCAGTGAGTCACACTTCACCTGGTGAAGGAGCAGCACTCCGAAAGCTTGTGATTTCAAATAAACTTGTTGGACTACAACCTGGTGTCATTTGACTTCTGACTAGGAAAAGGTAGTATTTATGCTGATGGAGCTGGAGTAATGGATCAGCGGAGAGAGAGCCCAGAGAGAAAGAGACAAAGATATGGTAAGTATTCAAAAGTATTGGGATAATAAACCAGAGAAGAAAAGAAGCTAGATAAGTGTTAATGGGGCAAAAGTGAAGACTGCAGATGCTGGAAACCAGAGTTTAGATCAGTGGTGCTGGAAAAGCAGGTCAGGCAGCATCCGTGAAGCAGGATAATTGATGTTTCGGGCAAAAGCCCTTAATCAGGATGAAGGACTTTTGCCTGGAACATCGATTTTCCTGCTCCTTGGATGCTACCTGACCTGCTGTGCTTTTCCAGCATCACTCTGATCTAAACAAGTGTTAATAGGGGCTATGGATAGGTGAAAATGGGTTAGCTGTGCTAAATGTCATGACAGGTCTTTTGGTGTGGAGATGGGTAAAGGAGGAGTTCAGGTTCTAAGATGATTGAATTCGATATTGAGTCCTAGAGGTTGCAGGGTCCCCAGTCGGAAGATGAGATGTTGTTCTTCTAGCTTGTGCTGAGGCTTGATGGAACGCTGACACAGGCCTGCAACAGAGATGTTGACCAGGGAACATGGTGGTGTGTTGAGGTGGCAGGCAACTGGAAACTCAGGGTCATTTTTACAGACAGAATGTAGGCGTTCCACAAAAACATTCACCTGTTTTGATTTGTGTTTCATTTTCCCAGTGTAGAGGATACCACACTGTGAGCAGCGAATACAGTCGACTGGATTGAGGGAAGTGCAGGTAAAGCGCTGCTTCATCTAGAAGGTGTGTCTGGAGCCTTGGAAACTGAGGTGGGAGGAAGTAAATGGGCAGTGTTGCATTTTCTGTGGTTGTAGGGGAAGGTGGCCTGGGGTTGTGGGGGAACTGATTGGAGGAGGAGTGGACTAGAAGGGACAGTTCTTGTGGAAGGCTAACAGTGGAGGTGAATGCTGTCTGGCTGTGGCATCCCACTGGAGTTGCCTGTTTATAATCCTTTGGATGAGGAAAGTAAGGGTATGGAAAGTAAGGACCCTATTGTTGTTGTGGGAGGAGAGAGAGAGGTCAGAGCAGAAGAGCAAGAAATAGGTCAGACTCGCCTTTGAGCCCTGCCAACCACAGGAACAGGGAATCTTCAGTTGATATAAAAGGTGAACAGTTCTGCCGTACTCCTTGTCAAGACAGATGTAGCAGAAATGGAGAAACTGGAAGCAGGGTTTGGGAATGTGTAGTCATTTACTTCCCTTTTCTATATCTCTTAGCCTTTTGATTTTATTTCTGAGCTCTCCTCCGCGACGCCACCTCCCCCCAGCAGAGTCTTACATTTTTCTCCTCTCCCAGGAAACACCATCAAATTTCTTTTCAGCTGCAGACATTATCAGCTCGAAGATGTCTGCACTTGCCATTAGCAGCAATGGTTTGCTCCATGCTTCTTTTTCTGAGTCCTCAGCATAGGGGCTGGATTTGCCAATGGTGATGGTGTGAGGAATTAGGAGTGGGTTGTCCATTCAGCTGAACATGTCAAATCTTGACCCTGGAGGTTTGTGGATTCTCTGATGCTGAATGTATTTAAGACTGGGATAGACACAAACTTCATCTCTCAGAGAATCAAGAGATATAGGGAGCAGACGCAAGGGTGGAATAGAAACCCAAGATTAGCCATGATGATATTGAATGGTGGAGCAGGTTCAATGGGCCATATGGCCTATTGCTGTTCCAATGTAATGCATTGCTTTGAATTAAGAATCATTTGGCCATTTAGCAGCTGCTGATTGGGAGGTGGCCGGCTACCTTAGGTAGGGGTGAGTCACTGAACCCAGTCGGGGGTCTAGGTTGGGATGTCAGGTTGGGATGTCAGTTTGGGATGTCAGTTTGGAGAGGAGTTATGCCATAATCTGAAAATTGGTCAGATTCACCAATTCAAAGCCCCTTGCCCTCTCACTCTCTTGTTATTTATTTATTTGGAAACTTGGGTATTGTTGAAAACAAGTGATTTTGCTGCAACATTTCAATTTTGCACTCATTTGGACAATTTGCAAGAATGCCAATTTAAGGGGAGAAGGAACACTTATAATTCGTAAGAAAAGAGTGCTGGTTGGTATCTTATTGGTGGAATTGTTTACATGAAGAATGCACCCATTAGTGATGACCAACAGCACATTGCCAAGTTTTGTTTAAATATTAAACCAGGCAGGTCAACTCTGAACTATCAGGACATTGCCTTGAGAAATAAACAAGCAAATGGCTGTCGGCTAGTTTGTTGATTTGAAGCAGGCACCCTTCAGTTCTGAAGAAGAGTTATATTGCACCCAAAATGTTAACTATGGTTTCATTTCCACCGATGCTGCCCAACCGATGCTAAGTTTCTTCCAACTGTTTCTGTGTTAGTCCGTAAAAAAAGAATGTTTGTCTTGTCTGACCTATTTGTGAATGAATGACTGTGTGTGTGTTTGGATTTAAAGGAGATACAGTTTAATTTATATATCTGTAATTAATAAACTGTTTTTGCTACATGACACAGAGAAAGTTTGTTACAATGAATAAGTATTTTTTAATTTCTTGGTCATTGATGAAACCTGGTTGTGAGTTTTTTATCATCGTCAACAGTGGTCACAGTTAGATAGTAGCCGTCCTTTTTTTTTTAGATTACTTACAGTGTGGAAACAGGCCCTTCGGCCCAACAAGTCCACACCGACCCGCCGAAGCGCAACCCACCCATACCCCTACATTTACCCCTTTAACCTAACACTACGGGCAATTTAGCATGGCCAATTCACCTGACCCGCACATTTTTGGATTGTGGGAGGAAACCGGAGCACCCGGAGGAAACCCACGCAGACACGGGGAGAACGTGCAAACTCCACACAGTCAGTCGCCTGAGTCGGGAATTGAACCCGGGTCTCTGGCGCTGTGAGGCAGCAGTGCTACCCACTGTGCCACCGTGCCGTCCTAGTTGGCCATATTTCACAGTCATGATGACTTGTGGGATAGTAGGGTTTGATTTCCAGCATAATCTTCTCCTCTGGCTAGTGACAGCATGGAGAAGAGGCTGGTAGCAAGTGAGTGGAGTTTGGGACAGAATCAGGCTGTAATATGGAGGAGGAAGGAGGTGAACTTGATTGATCTGAAGTCTGTTGGTTGGAACCTCCCCTCCAGGTCAAATGCAATACCAAGACTGAGAACAGTTTGGTTCAGCCTCAGAGAATTGCCTGGGAATAGAACATAGAGGAATGAATGCTGTCATATCACCAGCTGGCTGGGAGCTTCACCTGGGATCAGTTTTGTTCAGTGACCAAGAAATGAATTCACAACTGAAACAATAGGATTAAAATCATCGATTTAGCCTGAAAGACTGTAACCCACTTACTAAATCCCCATTATTGTCCCTGGGAGGAAAGAAAAAACTTTGATAACAAATCTTGAAACATTTTGTCTTGCCAAAATCTGCTTTGAAGCATATCTTCTCATAAATGTTGTAAATATTTGTGACAGTTTTAGAGGACTTTAACCAATTACTGGTTGTGAGACATATTAAAACCATTGCTAACAAGACAAGCAATAAGGCATAAAGACATCAGCAGTCATGAAGAGGTCGTGTGGAGGGTGGCACGGTGGCTCAGTGGTTAGCACTGCTGCCTCACAGCATCAGGGACCTGGGTCAATTCCAGTCTCGGGTGGCTGTCTCTCTGGAGTTTGCACATTTTCCCTGGGTCTGTGTGAGTTCTCTTTGTTTGCCCTGGTTTTCTTCCACATTCCAAAGATGTGAGGGTTCAGTGGATTGGCCATGCTAAATTGCCCCATCATGTCCAGGAATGTATAGGTTAAGTGGATTAGCCATGGGAAATGCAAAGTTATGAGGAGCGTGTGGATGGGATTCTCTTTGGAGGGTTGCTGTGGACTCAATGGGTTGAATGGCTTGCTTCCACACTGGAGGGAATCTATGATCATATCTCCATTTTTTTATACAGCACAGCAAAGCACATTTTGCACTATTACAGAATATGAGTCAATGTTGCTGCAATGTAAATACGTGCTTCGGTATTCCTTGGAATGGGAGTAGGAAGGAGATTGGGTTGGGGGCTCCTTAAATAAGATCCCAGCCTGGAGAGCAACCTAACCAACAGATGTGTCTCCATGTTGGATCGGGCTACTAAGGTATAGCAAGAGCAAGTAGTTTTGTTGTTGCTAGGGTATAGATTGCTAAAGCAGGGGTACAGAGATGTGGCTTGTGGCGTCGATGGAGAGTGGAGAGTACCTTGGTGATTACAACAATCGCTGTGACATTGACGCTGAGGGTAGGGCATGGTGGTTGTGGGTGATGGTAATTTCTGGTTGTGGTGGAAGGGTGGTTGGGCAGGTGTGGGTGGTATCTGAGTTTTTCTATTCATTCATGGGATATGGGTGGTTTTGGCTAGGCCAGCATTTATTGCCCATTCCTAATTATCAGGAGGGCAGTTAAGAGTCAATTATATTGCTGTGAGTTTGGAGTCACATGTAGGCCAGACCAGGTAAGGATGGCAGATTTCCTTTCGTAGAGAGCATTCGTGAACTAGGTAGGTTTGCCAAAAACTGATTCATGGACATCATTAGACTCTGAATTCCAGATGTTTTTTTATTGGATTCAAATTCTACTATCTGTTGTGGCAGAATTTGATCCCCTGTTCCCAGAACACTAGCTGAATTTCTAGATTAATAGTCTAGTGATAATACTACTTGACCATGGGCTCCCAGATTGTATGCGATTTTGGGAGGGTGAGGGGGCGGGTGGTGTCTGATTCTGGGGAGGGAAACAGATTAGCCTGGTGAC
This sequence comes from Chiloscyllium plagiosum, assembly GCF_004010195.1. Classification (NCBI taxonomy): domain Eukaryota; kingdom Metazoa; phylum Chordata; class Chondrichthyes; order Orectolobiformes; family Hemiscylliidae; genus Chiloscyllium; species Chiloscyllium plagiosum. The sequence continues at coordinate 25,360,264 of NC_057711.1, read as the reverse complement.
TGGAAGGAAGCACTCATCTTGGTCCTTAAGCTGCACTGAAAAGATACTCACCTCCACTGTGCTACAGTCCTCAACTGGCCGGTTCCTCAATGCCTGGACAGGTCAAGATTTAAAAAGGAGCATTCAAACCTGAGTCTCACAGCCTTAATCAACTAGTGAAATAATTTATATTTAAATTAATTGCTTTTGTCATCCATTTAATCTACAAAAGCATGCATTCAAGGCTGGTTGAGTTTGGAATTCAAGAGTTTTAGAAGTTTTGCATCCCACAAAACCAAAACCTTAAAAGTTTTTGATTGCTAACCTCTCCATTTGCTTCAGTACAGCACCATCTTAAACAGTGAGGGAACTGGAAGTAATATGTAAATACTCTGTTCAGCAGCCATCTGCTGAACGTGGGTCGGGGAGGTGTGGGGAAATTAGTTTGTTAATTACTTTCAAACATTTTCCTCATCTCTTCTTTGTTGGTTTTCCTTGCAAGGTGCTCGATTATTAGGGTTGCAAAGTTTTGTTGGAGGTTCACTATACAACCTCAGTCTCACTCAGTAAAACAACCTTTACTAATATTTCCAATACTTCATAATTGATAAACAAAACTTTTAAAAAAAAATGACACAACTTTTGCGTGTTTCCCTCCAATGCCCAAGACAGTAAGATTTAATTCCTGGAGAAAGTATGGCTTCTTGGAGGTTTAGTGGCCAAGACAGCCTACCTCCCAGGCATCTGCACAAGTTGATACCAGACTACGCGAATGACAGATCTTTCAATTTATTATCTCTCCTAGTGGGAAAATGCCTGGTTCCCACATTTTCTGGATGTCCCACAAAGCAAGGAGGGCACTTGCCGCAGAAGGTGTAGAATAGTTTATGCTGCAGTTACCACATGTTGGGTTCTGGTTGATCAGAAGGCTCTCCAACTTTTACTGCCTACTATGAGGGCATTTGCCATCAAGTCCTGCTGGAACATACTTAAGCTTTGGGCTAAGGGCTAGAGATCTTACCCCTAGGTCCAACTCCTCAGGTCTCTAGTTCACCTACCCTTCACTGTTGTATAACTAAGGCTCAGTCCATGGGAGTAGGCCTGTATCCTCTTGTTGACCATAAACAAATGTTATTTTACATTAAGTGCTGCTTCTGTGGAACTCACTATATAACATAAAGCTCCACTCCTCTGTGACATGATGGCAGCACATGTGCAACAAAGAGTTTTATTTGTGAACAATAAAAGAGAATTTAATTGCACATCAAAAGTGCGCAAAAATGTTCGCATCTGCCTAACATCTGGCTCATCAACTATATCAAGCAACAGAAGCAGTTAAAGTTTTACTGTTAGTGTAAAGATAGGCATTTGGATTTTTGCTGTGAAGTTAATACATTTATTTTCATTGGAAAACTGAGGTGAGGAGCCAGGTCCACAGTGCATGAGATCATAAAGAAGGAAAGCACAAATATAACATGCTTTCTTTTCTCAGGAATTCCAATGTGCTTTACAAGCTAATTAGAAAAGAAACAAACAAACCCATTGCTCCTTAAATGCTCCTAACACTTCTCCCAGCCAATGAGGTACTTTGGTGGCAAAAACAGAAATTTCCGAAGGAATTCAGCAGGTCTGACAGCATCTGTAGAGACAGAAACAGGGTTAATGTTTCACATCCTTCCGCAGATCTGATTTCATAGTATTCTAACAGATGAAAGACTCAACAAACAATCATGGTATTTTTTTAATGTATAATTTCAGTTACATCACACTGTAAATTTTTTGCTATAAATTCTGTGTCTTACAATTGTGTCCTCCACAACCACCTGATGAAGGAGCGGCGCTCCGAAAGCTAGTGCTTCCAATTAAACCTGTTGGACTATAACCTGGTGTTGTGTGATTTTTAACTTTCTGCAGATCTGACAATGTCAAAGAAAGGTTGTGTTTAGCTTGATGATGGGGGCAATGGTAGGGAGGTGGTTGGAATGGTGGTGGTGAGGAGATAGCCGGAGACGGAGCTCGGAGAGAGAAAGGGAAAAACTAGCCAGAGAAAGAGATATTATGCCAGGGAAGACAAAAAGCTAGAAGGAGCAGGGGAGAGGGAATAACCAGATAGCTCCTTCAAACATTGAGCACACATAAGCTGAGCTGAATGGCCTTGTCACTGCATTGTAAGATCCTATAGTTCTATGGTAAGTACATAATCTGTTTTCTTCAGCATTGAGTTGGAGCTGAAGAAAGAGTTTCACTTAAGTAATGTTAGGCCAGATCATCTTTCAAGCATTTTGACAACTGAGTTGTGAGGTTATAAATTTTATATGTTATATAACCCTTGTTAAATGTCTCCTGTAACCATTATTTTGAACTCATTAGCTTGGTCTTCTAATAAGTTATTTGTCCTGCAGCATAACTCAAATCTGTCAGAGAATTAAGGGATGAACTCAGATTTCTCCAGTTTCCTCATTTCCCCTCCCCCCACCTTGTCTCAGTCAAATCCCTCGAACTCAGCACCGCCTTCCTAACCTGCAATCTTCTTCCTGACCTCTCCGCCCCCACCCCACTCCAGCCTATCACCCTCACCTTGACCTTCTTCCACCTATCACATTTCCAACGCCCCTCCCCCAAGTCCCTCCTCCCTACCTTTTATCTTAGCCTGCTGGACACACTTTCCTCATTCCTGAAGAAGGGCTTATGCCCGAAACGTCGATTCTCCGGTTCCTTGGATGCTGCCTGACCTGCTGCGCTTTTCCAGCAACACATTTTCAGCTCTGATCTCCAGCATCTGCAGTCCTCACTTTCTCCTCCAGTATTCTAATGCCCAGATAGTTATTGGAGCAGTACAGTGTGCTGGGACAGTGAGGAATTTGAGACGAAGCAGGCTTCATGAGAATTGCTTGGGAATTTGAAGATTCTGATGTGCAATTCTCCTGATTTGGAACACTCTTAAATGTCTGGAGTGATGAAGATCCTGTTTCTGTGAGTTATAATTATAAAGTTAAATAATTAAAAACCTAGGCTAGGTCATGAGTAACAATTAAGCTGAGCAGCTATTTGGCTGACACACACCCACCTGACTATATCAGCGCTCACCAGTTTCTTGGAGACCCAGTCCTACCCACCATCTGGCCACTGTCCCTTGACCATCTGCTACTGCCCTGACATCATCACCCCATCGGCCCCAATACTCCAAACCTGGAAACATCTTATGCTGGGCCTGAGATTTCCTCATTGTCCTCTCAAAAACAGATTACTGGCCTAACACCTCCACCACCACCACCATCACCTCCCCAGTCTGCTCCTGACAGCAAGCACCAGCTACCTCCACACACCCCAACATCCTCCCTACTCCACCACTACTACACCTAATCCCAACTTCACCACCTGGTCTCCTTCCTATCAGAAGGTCGTTGTGAAACTTGTAAGGGTTCAGAAAAGATTAATAAAGACGCGCCAGAACTGGAGAATTTCAGCTGTAGGGAGAGACTGAATAGGCTAGGGCTGTTTTCCTTGGAGCGATGAAAGCTGAGGGGCAACCTTATAGAGGTTTATAAAATCATGAGGGGTATGGAAAGAATAAATAGACAAAGTCTTTTTCCTGGGGTGGAGGAATCCAGAACTAGAAGGCACAGGTTTAGGATGAGAGGGGAAAAGTATAAAAGGGACCTAAAGGGCAACCTTTTCATGCAGATAGTGGTGCCTGTATGGAATGAGCTGCCAGAACGAAGTGGTGGAGACTGGTACAATTGCAGCATTTAAAAGGGATCTGGATGGGAATATGAATGGGAAGAGTTGAGAGGGATATGGGCCAAGTGGTAGCAAATGGGACTCCATTAGTTTGGGATATCTGGTCAGCATGGACAAGTTGGACCGAAAGGTCTGTTTCTGTGCTACACATCTCTATGACTCTATGACTCTAAGTACTTCATTACCTACCCGGCATCTCACCCACCTATCAACCTGTTTTCCTGGCTTCTTGGTGCCTCACCCAGCTGGCACCCTCATCCCTTAACCACTGACCACCCTAATTAAAGACCTAAAGAATGTTCTTGTTTTCAATTTATCTGTGTGTTTGCTGCGAGGAGTTAATTGGAAGCTTAGGGATGGCTGAAGTAATTTAATAGCTTCAGGCACCTTGAGTGTTGCTTTAAGTAAGTTAGGACAGGCGAAGACCATGTAAGCGATTGTTAGTTAAATGCAAATGACAGAGGTGGTGAAGGAAAATCCATAGATAGTTTCAGTTTGGTGTAACTGATAAATATTGGAATTGAAAAAAACTTCAGGCTCATGTCAGCTTAGTGAAACTAGCTATTTGTAAAACAACTCAAAATATTCTTGTAAGTAGATGCTGCAGTACAATCTATGTGTGACATCGGCTCAGGGAAAATATTGAATTACTACTACATGAGAATATTACATAATGGAGCAGATTTTGAAAAATATTGAAGGCTAGCTCTTTGACAATGAAGAATCGGAATCCATTATAAAGGAAGCAAAACTTTAATGAGATTGGTTACTCACAGTGTCACTATTGGTTTTGATTTGGAGGTGGATTGTTATGGAGAAATCTATGGAATCTGCCTTGACTGCATTAGACATTTAAAGTGAAGTTTGTGGGGTTTTCTGTGTACGTTCTCTGTTAACGTACATTTGTCTCACGTTAATTATGGATGTTAGAGTATAAACTTGAGATCTTTTTACCATTCTAACTTTGCATTATTCAATTTGTTTGTTCAAAACCATGGAATCTTGTAACTTTATTCTCCTAACAAATACCTATGATCACAAACTTTGTCAACTTTGAACAAAGAGAAATAATTGGTTCCTAGCCAGATTGTAAAATAAATTGGCGGTCACACCAGAGATAATCATACACCAAAGTCCTGAGAATCATAAATGATTACATTGATACTAATGAGAAAGATTATGGTGAAAAGCTGTTAATAAAGATATGCACAATACTAGACATTAGCCTGACCCTTGGTAATTCAGTGTTTTGCAACTTAAGAATCAATAAAGGGCTGCAATCTGCCTGTTTAATCATTAAACACTGACATTCAAAATGAATGTGATTCATTAAGAACTGGGCCATGGCATGCTGAAACTTATGCTAATAACTTTCTCCTTCAATATTTGTTTCTCTACCACAAACTTATCATATACTATTTCATTGCAATCCATGAATAATCTGCCTTGGTGCATTATAAATCCTTTTCACACAAGTACTAGAAGTGTTAGTTTTACAAAATATTTATATTGTATTATGTTATGTTGTATTCCTAGCACAGCTATATGTTACAGAAAACTCTGGCTTTGTTGTCTTGATTAATGGGAATTTGGGTGACACTGGCTAAGGCATCATTTACTGCCTGTCCCGAATTGCCCTTGAAAATGTAAGGGTGAGTTGCCTTCTTGGAACACTGCATTCTTTGGGTAGTAGGTAGACCCAAAGTTATGTAAGGGACGGAGTTTCATTATTTTGGCTTAGCAATGCTAAATGATGGTGCGTGGCTTGGAAGAAAACTTGCAGATGGTGTTCCCATGTATCTGCTGCCCTTGTCCTTCTAGATGGATTTGGAAAATGCTGTCTAAGGAGCTTTGATGATTTGTAGATGGTACATAATGCTGACACTAGGCATTAGTGGTGAAGGGATGAATGTTGAAAGTACTGGATGAAATGCCAGTCAAAAGGGATGCTTTGTCCTGGATGGTGTTGAGCTTCTTTAGTGTTTTTGGAGTTATATTCTTCCAGGGAATTGGACAGTGTTCCAGTGTTCCTTTATGGTGACAGGCTGTGATCGTCCAATTTGAAATATATATCATTTTTTTAAAAAATGTTCTCTTGATATAGGTTACACTGGCAATACTTGTCAATATTTGTGCTTTGAATATGGCGGCGAATATTCATTTTTAGGCCAATAGTTAATACAGCTGGTTGATTGCTAGGCTACTTCAGGAGTGTAGGCATGGTGGAATGGGAGCACATGGAGAGTCATTCACAGGTAGATTAATGTTCAACATTCCACAGACAGCTGCTCTTGAGGCATCCTGAGGTTGACACTCAGTGCCTTGTATCGCCATATGCACATACTCGACCCCTCTCTTCAACATGCTGGCTCTGAGCTGCACTGTTACCCATTTCCAACTTCATCCTTCGGCTCATTTAATGTGGAACAAAAAACTTCTTGTTTTCCTTTCAGGCATCAAGAACACAAGATGTAACAACTCAGAGATGTTCACAACCCTATGGAACCTTCCTCTCCACTCATTCCCTCTGACTCCACCCCCTGTCCCAATCCCACCTACTGTTGGGTATTCACCATCTCTCCTGACCTCCTCCTCTCTGATGCTGAATGTTCTGTACTCTGTAAGCGTCTCAGTTTTATCCCTTTCCACTGCCACCTCGTCCCCACCCCACCTTAATGAATTTCTGGCAGGACATGATTTTGAACTCTTCATCATGGGGCTGCATCATCACAGGTGATTCTCAATTATAGGATTTAAATGCATTTGGAGACGGAAGGAGTGATAGCACAGTTTTGTGCGGGAAACATCATTCTCACAACCTTGATAGAGTTTTTTGAGGAATTAACGAAGAAGGTTGATGAGGGCAGAGTGATAGAGTAATTCCTGATGAAGGGCTTATGCCTGAAACATCGATTCTGCTGGTCCTCAGATGCTGCCTGATCTGTTCTGCTTTTCCAGCAACACACTCTTGACTCTGATCTCCAGCATCTGCAGACCTCACTTTCTCCTAATTGTTTTAAAGTAGACATTTTCAGACAAATCAGAACTCTACTTTTATGACCCCTCAAAAAAAACCAAGGACACATAACCTTGTTAAAGGGGCAACATCATCACACACCCCCAACAACTTACCAACCATCAAAGTCAGACTCACAGGTCTATAGTTCCTGGTCTTCTTCTTAAATCCCTTCTTAACCAAAGGTACAACATTAGCCACTCTCCAGACATCTGGCACCTCACGCATAGTTATAGATAGAGTCACAGAGATGTACAGCATGGAAACAGACCCATCCACGCCGACCAAATATCCCAACCCAATCTAGTCCCACCTGCCAGCACCCACCCATATCCCTCCAAACCCTTTCTATTCATATACCCATCCAAATGCCTCTTAACTGTTGCAATTGTACCAGCCTCCACCACATCCTCTGGCAGCTCATCCCATACACGTACCACCCTCTGCGTGAAAATGTTGCCCCTTAGGTCTCTTTTATATCTTTCCGCTCTCACCCTAAACCTATGCCCTCTAGTTCTGGACTCCCCGATCCCAGGGAAAAGATTTTGTCTACTTATCCTTTCCATGCCCCTCATAATTTTGTAAACCTCTATAAGGTCACCCCTCAACCTCAGACGCACCAGGGAAAATAGCCTCAGCCTGTTCAGCCTCTCCCTATAGCTCAAATCCTCCAACTCTGGTAATATCCTTGTAAATCTTTTCTGAACCTTTTCAAGTTTCACAACATCTTTCCAATAGGAAGGAGACCAGAATTGCATGCAATACCCCAGCAGTGGCCTAACCAATGTCCTGTTCAGCCGCAACATGACCTCCCAACTTCTGCACTCAATACTCTGACCAATAAAGGAAAGCATACCAAAACCGATCCTTGTGGCACTCTACTGGTCACAGGCCTCCAGTCTGAAAAACAACCCTCCACCACCACCCTCTGTCTTCTACCTTCCTCTGTCTTGATACAAATATTTCTGCAAGAGTTCCCGCAATTTCCTCCCTAACTTCCCACAACTGGACCCAAACGTTAACTTTGATTTTTCTCCATAGATGCTGCCAGATCTGCTGAGTGTTTCCCGCAATTTCTGTTTTTGTTTCTGCTTTCCAGCATCCGCAGCCCTTTCAATTCTTTTTCACAGGTAGAGCACAGAAGGAGTCCCACTCACATACTCTTTACCAATAGCCCTGCAAGAGTTTTCTTCTTAGGCATTTATACATTTCCCTTTTGAAAGTGGTTATTTAATTTGCTTCAACCACCCTTTTAAGCAGTATATCTCAGACCATAACAACTTATTGTGTAAAACAATTTGTCTTTACTTTACCATTTGGATCTTGCTGAATCATTCTGAAACTCGGAACTTTGGTTAATGATCTTCTTTCCAAAGGGTTCTCTTTATTTACTCAGCTTTAGTAGTTGTTTTTATTTCTACTGTCAGCACCAAAAAATCAGCAGATTTATTGAATTCAAGTTCATAATGCGTCCAGTGAGGTTTGAGTTCTTAACCGTCATGTTGCCCTTCCCATACCATTATCCTGACATTCTCATACACATTGCTAACTTGCTGTACTTTTTTAAAATTTCTGTCCTTAATACCATCCAATCTATTTTGATAATTGATGGTATCATTTTGTTTTCCTTGACCTTCAACTTAATGGTCACACAAAATTCAATTATGCATTCCTTAAACCCTGTTATTAACTCATTTAGAATAATTGATTTGAAGTCTGTGTTGAAATAGAGGACAAAGTAATTTGAGGTAATGATTTGGCATAATGCAGTTTTACATACTTCACATAATGTCAAAGAAAATTACACCGTTCAGTGACAAAGGCCTGCTTCTAGAGGAAGACTGACTGAGAAACTCATCAAAAACTCATCAGTCCAGAATAGTCCCTATATCCAAACTTAGTACCCAATATCTTATGCTCATGAGTGAAGTATTTAGTCTATTACAGGAGCATCCCCGGAGAATGAATTGAATGTTCTGTTTATGATTGCATCACATAGCTAACCAGAAAACCCGGCTCTGAGGAGCGACTGGAATTTGATAGGTTAGAGGAAGGATGTTCTCTCATTGCCTGTAGAAGGCAGTGGGAGATGGAATCATTAGCATTGTCACCCTGATTCGTACACATTACACAATAAGGTTTCTCTGCAGACAGAAGTTGAGGCAAAGCTGTTCACAACACTTATGTGACAATCTCCGATTAAACACCATTTTCTACTTGACTTGTAGCTGATTATATCCAATATGAAGCAGGTATGGAGTCCAGTCACTTTTCTAGATGAAGCCTTAAATGCATTTGTGCACATAAGATCATAGTCCATTTGCACTCTGCATTAGGTATCCATAGGGTTTTCTGACCTCAGTGCCAATCACCAGGTCCTTTCAAACTTTTGTTTCTCCTACAGCTCCATGTACAAATGTATTCAATCTGCCAGTTCTTCTAGATAGTGAGCCAATCATTCACCCCCAAATCGATTCTACCCCCATCCTACATGTTATTCCCACCACCTCCCTCCAGGCTGACGCTCCTTGTGCCACTTTGCCGACAGGTCACTCTGTCCCCTAAAGGCTGAATTATGTTCTTCCAAGTGACGGAAATCTAAAGGTAGAGTTGATTTGTTTTCAGAGCCTTTCTGTCCAGTGAGGTTTCTGAGCAGACATTTGGAATGCTAATGGTATTTCCATAATGGCATATTCAGATCTCTACTCCCAACCTCTGCACCTCTGCACATCAGGTGGATAAAAAACCAGGCCTGTGGATTCACGATCCACACCATGAAAATGTTAAATTATTTATCTTCAAGCATATGAAATGCTAGGAACATCTAGCAGTGGTTTTTAACTGTTTGTCAGTCTCTCATGGTGATGTATATCGACAATCAAGAAATGGTGAATGGAAGGGGAATAGGAGAGAAACAAGTGAGAGTGAGTATAAGTCAAGAGGAGGGAATGAGAGAAAGACTTGCATCTATATTGCACCTCCTCTGTTGGCAGGATATCCCAAAATGTTTTATAGCCAATGATGTAGATTGAAAGTTACCAATACCATGTCAGAAAGAAGAAGGGCTTATGCCCGAAACGTTGATTCTCCTGCTCCTCGGATGCTGCCTGGCCTGCTGTGTTTTTCCACTACCACATTTTTCAACTCTGGTCTCCAGCATCTGCAGTCCTCACTTTCTCCATGTCAGAAAGATAAAAGTTAAGTCACACATCATGATCGTGACCACATAATCTGCTTTAGAGGTTTTTGTTAGAGGACAATATTTGTCAGGACACTTGGGAAATCCTCCCTGGCCTTCATTAAATTTGTGGCATGGGATCTTTTACATCCATGCAAGAGGTCAGAGGGCAAACCTGCTACACTTATCTTTTTTTCCCGCATGTGTCTCTAGTCCACATCAATTGGTCAAATCTCCTGAAGCAATGAGCCGACTGTTCTTAGATCGTGTTACTAAGCAGCCAAGCCAATGAGCTACTGCCAAGTGACTTTCTCAGAGATATTGAGCATGAGAGCAGTTGCAATGCGACAAAAGTATAAAATCAAACTAAAATTTCTCTCAGCCAACACAACCAACAGTGAGACTATCACTCACTCACAGGAATCAGATCAATCCTAGTTAGATCTGCTCCAAACAGCCTGTAGTCATTTGACTAACTGGAGGGTAACCAAATATTTTGAGTAACTCGATTGTTATCAATGTTTGGTCACTTACAATAGAGCTGTCAGATGTGGGTTGAAATGATCTCTGTTGTGATTCTCAGGCTATCAAACGTTCATTACATGATCTTGCCACATCACTCAGCCGTAACAAGCGTGATAGCAAAAACTCTTGTTATTTCACTCGTGATCGCCCACGTCTGAGAGTAACTTGAAACAGTAATTAGCAAGTAAAATAGGAAAACTTTAGCTAGGTAGTAACAGTGTAGATGTATACCTGATTAGAATAGCAGTACTGCTTTATAATACAATTTGAATTCCACTGTACCTAATGATTATGTGACATTGCTATTAGAGTCATAGAGTCATACAGATGAGCAGCACGGAAACAGACTCTCAGTCCAACTTGTCCATGCCGATCAGATATCCTAAACTATTCTAGTCCTATTTGCCAGCATTTGACCCGTATCCCTCTAAACCCTTCCTATTCATGTACTCATCCAGATGCCTTTGCTATTGCATATCACTTATAGATCTAATAACATCAAAAATTGTGACTTCTTACATTTCATTACTAAGCTTCATGTACACCTAACTAAGATATATCATATGATAGTGACATCGGGAATGTTTGCAAAGTGGAATTGAAGCTCAGATCAGTTATTATTCTATTGAATGGAGGAGCAGGCTTAGCAAGTTTTAAGAAGATTTGTAGCTCAGGTTGAGGTTCAGAATGTAGGTTTGCTCGCTGAGCTGGAAGGTTCATTTCCAGATGTTTTGTCACCCTATTAGGTTACATATTCAGTGGGCCTCCGGGCGAAGCACTGTTGATAATTCCTGCTTTCTATTTATATGTTTGGGTTTCTTTGGTTTGATGATGTCATTTCCTGTGGTGATGTCATTTCCTGTTCTTTTTCTCAGGGGGTGGTAGATGGGGTCTAACTCAATGTGTTTGTTGATAGAGTTCTGGTTGGAATGCCATGCTTCTAGGAATTCTCATGCGTGTCTCTGTTTGGATTGTCCTAGCATGGATGTGTGGTCCCAGGCTTCTTGGGCTGAATGGCATATTCCTATCTCTATTTCTCATGCTTTTGTGATAAATTCTTCCTATTTCCTCAACAAGTGCTTTGCCCAAGCTTTGAGAAATACTGTTATTTAATCAAGGAAATACTTCTATTTCATTCACCAGTGTCCTGCCGCTGAATAAAAGTGGAATACTGCAGATGCTAGAAATTTCAAATAAAAATTGGAAGTGCCAGTGAAGCTCAGAAGGACTGGGTCAGTACGTGTTGAGAGAGAAACTCAGTTAATGACTTGAGTCTGATATGACTCTTCTTTAGAACTATTGAATTCTTTTTTTAAAATCCCCTACAGTGTGGAAACAAGCCCTTTGGCCCAACAAGTTCACACCGACCCTCCGAAGAGTAACCCACCCAGACCCATTTCCTTCTGGCTAATGCATCCAACACTATGGGCAATTTAGCTTAGTCAATTCACCTGACCTGCACATCTTTGGACTGTGGGAGGAAACCAGAGCACCCGGAGGAAACCCGCACAGACACAGGGAGAATGTGCAAACTCCACACAGACAGTTGCCCAAGGCTGGAATCAAACCTGGGTCCCTGATACTGTGAGGCAGCAGTGCTAAACACTGAGCCACCATGGGGTTCAGATAATCTGCTTTAGTGAGATTGATCAGGGGATGGACCAGCATATCGGGCAGAATGCTTCTTTGAAAAAGTCTTCTGAAATCTTTTACTACTAGTTGAGACAGCAAATAGGGCCTTGATTTAATCTTATCGCAGACATCTGACAGTGTAGAGTACTGTACTGGAGCATTAGACCTGGTCTTGTGCTTAAGTCTGTACAGCAGAGATTGGCCCCAGATCCTTTTGACATACATGAGTGTTATCACTGAACCATGACTGATATAGCTTAGAAAAAGATTTTTGCCTAATCAGGATAACTCACTGGCATGGAACCAGTCTCAGAGATTCGGACTGTTTAGTTATTGGATTCTCTCCTCCTATTTTAGATTGTTGCTTCATGCTCCATTTATTTGCTGTGAAACAATTTGCACTCAAGCATCTGATAGTATCGCTCTGTAACTGGTTATAGAAATTATATAAAATGGAATGATTCACTTCTGCATTTTATGTTGCCCACTAAATGTCTTGTCTTTACTTGCCATTAACTAATGGTTGGATGAAATCCACAAACTTGATGGGAAACTTAAAAAGTAAGAATATAATTGTGCTTCTCACTGGTGCTCAATGAAGAGGAACTGATGCAGTCAGTGTTGAAATAGCTTGGTCATATCGCCAATAACTTGGAAATAGCCTTGGTCAGTAACTACCAGTGGCTATGTAGGGCAAAGACCATCTTCCAATTCCTTGTGGAATATGTTTTTGCAAAGGAGACCTGGACTGCGATGCAGTATTTTTTGTCAAAGTTTATCCCACGTATTTGTGTGATACAGGATCCTGTGCACTATAGGCTGTGTACCAGAGATGCACACAGAGACAAACATCAACTATTCCTGGAGAACCATCATCCCAGTGAAAGAGCCTCTTTGGTCTGCCTGAAACCTGCTGGTCTTCCTGCACAACGAGCTGTCCTTGATTGAAGCTTGCAGACTGGCACGTTCCAAGGTCCAGGACTGTGTGTTAAGGGCTGCACTAAAACTTGAAACAGCCATCGCACAGACACAGTGGGAAAACGCTGCTGCCTTTCTTTTCAGCTACAGCACACTGACAGCCTGGAAACTTATAAACCCCCAGGCAATGTGCCTTACCAGGAATGTAGATTTAAATCAGGAGTATTGAAAATGTATTAAAGGAAATTTTATATCTATTGCACAGTCTGTAATTTTCATTTTGAAATATTTTACCTTCAGCATGTTTACCTGATGTGAAAATTATTTTGTAAATATGAGGACTACTACTATCATATAATCATTTGGTAATAAGACCATAACATACATTAGCAGAATTAGGCCATTTGAGTCATCGAGTCTGCTTTGTCATTTGTCATAGCTGATATTTTTCTCAACTCCATTCTCCTGACTTCTCCCCATAACCTTTGATCTCCTTACCAATCAAGAACATATCTGTCTCTGTCTTAAATACACTCAATGACTTCAATCACAGCACTCTGTGGCAATGGGTTTCACAGATTAACCACCCTCCAGTTGAAGAAATGTCTCCTCATCTCAGTTCTATAGGGTTGTCCTTTCACCCTTGGGTCTTAGTCTCTCTTACTAGTGGAAACATCTTCTGCATGTCCACTCTATGCAGGGTTCTCAGTATTCTAATTCAAAACCGAAAGAACTGCGGATGTTGCAAATCAGAAACAAAAACAGACACTGCTGGAAGAGCTCATCAAGTCTGACAGCATCTGTGAAGAGAAATCAGAGTTAAAGTTTCAGGTCCAGTATTCTGAGGAAGAGTCGCTAGACCCAAAACATTAACCCTGATTTCTCCTTACAGATATGTCAGACTTGCTGAGATTTTCTAGCAGTTTCTGCTTTTGCCTCTCAGTATTCTGTAAGCTTCAATATAATCTTCCTGCATCTGAAAAGAAAAGGAATTAGTTGGTGATGATTCTGAGGTAGCTTATGCAGACCTATGTGTTTACCTGAATGAGCACTCAGGAGGAACACAATGCAATGTTTCTTTCTGGTGCACTGGGCATTGCTGTTTGCTCACTGCCACAGGAACAGTCCTGGTTGTCCCAGCTAGCTTGATGGTCCTTTCCTCAAAGGGATTGAGGATCTGGATGTTTGCTTTTTGCTGGCTCTCTCAGTGCTGCTGTGGGCCAGTTTGTCCTGTAAGGAGAAACAGAGAAAGATTGAGTAAGATGGGTGCAGGAGCTATTGATGAACATGCATAACCACTTGAAATGGTGAGGTGTCCCCAGTAAGTACAGTGAGCAGAAAAGGTTAATCATTTGAGAGGCCGGGTGGGTGTGCAGTTTTGTGAGATGCCTGTGGAGTAGCAGAGTTAGAGTGAGTGTTATAGCAATGAGAAGGTGTTATCACTTACCCTTGTGGCGTGCAGGACATTATAAAGTTTTTCCTGCACCACTCTCCAGTCCTTTGGTGAGGGGTAGTGGCACTGACTGCTGTTACAATCTTATCCCAAGTTGGACGGGTTTGATCAGGGCTTCCTGGTGCAGTGACCCAGGAATGATGGTGTCCCTTCAGTTGGTCACCCTGTCCAGTCATGTCTGGAGGGCAGAATCAATGAAGCTGGCAGATGGCCTGGAGTTCTTCGGAGGCGTCTCCTGGGTCTTCGGGGTGAACCCCACAGGCTGGGGGGAAGCAGGAAGTTCCCGGTTGCAGTGATTGAAGTGGGCATCCTAATGGCCTTAAAGCATTCCAGTAGCACCTTTGACCCCTGGAAGGCCCTGCCAGTGGTGAGAAATTCTGGCTTGATTGCCTTACGATGTGGTGAGTATTTAGTGCAGCATCTTGCCTGCATTCATGTATGCTGGTCAGTTAATGCAGAGACCCAGGTAACATTCTAGGGACATGGGTTTGAATCTCGTCACGACAGATGGTAGAATTTGAATTCAGTTTACAAACAGCAAAATTAAGAGGCAAACGATGACAGTGAATCCATTGGTGATTGTTAGGTAAAACCCATTTGGGTCACTAATATCCTTCAGGTAGGAAATCTGCCATCCTCACCTGGTCTGGCCTACATAAGACCCACAGCAATGTGGTTGACTCTTAACTGCCTTCTGAGCAATAAATGTATGCTTGGCTTCAAATTAATTTCAAAATTTAAAATCTTGGGAGATTCCATTTCCTAATTGGGTGGATTTCTGAACCAGGAGGCATAATAGGCAAGATTTTAACTAATTCAAAACTCACTCATTTGTAACCTAATCTTAAAATCAGGACTGGGCCATTGAGGGATGAAATTATGAAGCTCTTATTTGTCACCTGAAGGCTAACGGAAACGTAGAATCTTCTATCCTAAGAAGCTATGGATGCTAAGCCACTTGAAATTTCAAAGGGAGGTCGAAAGCACTTTTGTTAGGTCAAAGGTTCAATAGTTAATGAGCAAAGGTGGATGAATGGGAATGGTTTACAGCTCAGCCATGATCCAACTGTGAGAGCTAAAGTAGTTGAATGGACCACTTATGTTACCATGATTCATAAATTGCACTCTACAGTTAAGTCAACTTTTCTAACTGTATGTGACTGAAAAAAGACACATTTTGGCAAAGCTTTTGTCTTGTACATTCTGAAATAACTTGTTGGTAGGTCCCTTGAATTTATATGCTTGCTAAATGTCCTGATGGTACAATACAGAAAACTTCAACAAAATGTATCCTTTTAAGCAATACTCAAGTTCTGTATTATCAAGTGACAATATCCTAACTGCACTTTTCACAGGTCTCAGGTTGGAATCTCTCCATGACCTCCTCCAGCCTAACAACACTCCTTTAGTTCTGGTCTCTTGTTCATCCTACTTTAATCATGGCAGCCCTTTCATCTGCCTAATCATGGAATCCCTTCTTTGACTCTTTCACTTTCTGTACTCTTCTTCCTTCTAAATATTTCTTGAAAACCTACCTTTTTGATTGCGTTTTTGGTTGACTGTCCTAGTACTTTCTAATGGAGCTCAATATCAAATTTTAATTTGATAATACTCCTGGAAATAGATTTGAGAATGCTTTGCTAATTTAAGATCACTACATTAAAGGGTTAAAACTCATCAGTGAGAATCGTGTTAAAAAGAATGTTGGATTTTTATCAGGTTTTACATGAGGTGTGTTGGTATGCCTGACAGTGTGGTTTGCTGTTATAATAAATCTAAAGCAAGTAAATTGAAATCATGCTCTCATCAACCTAAAAAAAAACACAAAAAGAGGAAAGTTTGATACCTTAAAGTACTATAGTCTTTTTTAGAAATCAGATTTACTGCAATTGAGACAAGTTCAATCTCAATGTATGCAATATATATGAAAGTACCTACAGCAAAAAAAACATACTTTCCAAAAAATCTTTAAAATCACTCAAATTGTTTATTTGAAATTGTCTTTCAGACTCATTGTTGAACAATTGAGTAATAAACTCTTCCTGATTTTGAATAATATTACATGGTAATTTTAACATTAATATAACTGCCCTTGAACTGTTTAACAGAAGGTCATTTGGCCCATTGTGCTTATACTAGCTCTTTAAAAGAGCTATTCGATTTGTCTCACGCTGCGATCTTTCATCATAGCTCTGACAACTTTCTGTCCTCAAGCTTGAGTTGTTTTGGGATTTATTTTGTTATCAGGAGGTGTGAGCTGAAAATAATTCACAATACAGTTCAAGAAATGAGATTTCCTTCAGCCAGTAGATGTAAAATAAATTGTTTTTGGTAAATTACATTTTACTGGATGACAACTAAAGAATGTGCACTCCTCAGCCTAACTAGAAAAACATAGCTGTTCCAACCAGACCATAATATTTTCCTCTGTGTCTGTATCACCTCATTTACTAGCTCATTTTGTCACTATATACTCCGTTTAACATTGATATGAATCAGTTTCAGCTATGCCTCAAAGATTGTTTCCTCAAAAGGTTGCTCCCAGGAGCTTATCCTCCACTGCCTGTGCTTTATACCATCTGTGGTATAACTTTAGTCCAATGTGATAGCACTGTTTAAAAACTGGCTGAGAAACAAACCCTTGCTTATCCTTTATTGCACCTGGTGAATGCTTTTAATGTTAAAATTTAACTTGTTGCAGCTGTCCATTTCAGCATAGCTCCTTGAGCAAAATATAAGGTATGACCAGACTGGGTCTCTCAGCTGTACATTACACCATGCAGCTACCGATCTGAAGAACAAACTTGTTGTTAATAACTCCCTTACACTCACTGCCTCTGGCCACCTTTCATCTGCCATTTTTTTTTACTATTTTCCTCAGCCGTTGTAAAAATATATATGGCATAATTCAGTAAATGTCTGAATATAGTGGAACATGAAGTGTTTAAACTGCTGCTGACAAAGCATAGTGGTGAGTGTGGGATTGAAGGCACTAAGAATTCATATATAGTTAAAAAACAAAGAGTCAGGAAACACCTGTGCCTCTAATATGATAGGCTTATGAGAGAGAAATACTAACTTTGAAGACATGCTCTAGCGGCCTCCTTAATCTCATTTCTGCCACATGTTTCAACGTAATCTTCGATGCACAACTGCCTTAATCAAAAACCACCATCTGCTATTCTTTTCTCTTTCAGTTGTAACTGCTGACAATGATTTAGGGAAACAGGGAGTAGAAACAGGAAAAGGTAATTCAGCCCCTCAAGCTTTCTCCACTATTCAGCCAGATCATGGCTAATTTTCTACCTCAAAGCCATTTTCCCACACAGTTCCCATATCCCTTTGTATATATAGTATTTAAAAATCCACTCATCTCTGTACTGAATATAGGAGAAAGTGAGGACTGCAGATGCTTGAGATCAGAGTCAAAATGTGTGGTGCTGGAAAAGTACAGCCGGTCAGGCAGCATCTGAGGAGCAGGAGTATCAACATTTCAAGCATTAGGTCTTCATCAGGAATGTGGGGAAGGCCCAAAGGGGCTGAGAGATAAAGGGGAGAGGGTGGGGCTGGGTGAAGGTAGGTGCTGAGTTGGAGGGTTGATTTGGGATAAGGTGGGGGAGGGGAGCTGAGGAAACTGGTGAAATTGACATTGATCCCATGTGGGTGGAGGGTCCCAGGCGGGAGATGAGGCTTTCTTCCTCCAGTCATCGGGTGGCTAGGATTTGGCGGTGGAGGAGGCCCAGGTCTTGCATGTCCTTGGCTGAGTGGGAGGGAGCATTGATTTGTTCTGCCACAGTATGGTGGGGTTGTTTCTCTGGGAAATATTCTCTGAAATATTCTGCATGTTGGCATGCTGTATCTCCAATGTAGAGGAGACCACATCGAGAGCAATGGACACAGTAGATGAGGTCTTTGGATGTGCAAGAAAATCTCTGCCGGATGTGGAAGGATCCTTTGGGGCATGGGATGGAGATGAGGAGGGAGGTGTGGGTACAGGTATTACACCTGTATTGAATATACTTAATGATGGAGTAACAAATTCCAAACATTCATCGCCCTTCAAATGAAAAATTCCTCCTCATCGCACCCTTAAATGGCAGACCTCTTACTCTGAGACTGCGCTACCTGGGTCTAGACACCCCTGCAGCCCAAGGGAAACATCCTTTCTGCATCTCAGTCAAGCCCCATAAGAATTCTGTATGCTTCACTGAGATCGAAACTCTAGAGAATACAGGCCCTCTCTCCTCAATTTCTTCGCAAATCCCGTCACCTCAGGGGTCGACCTGGAGAGCATTTGTTGTATTCTCTCAATGGCAAATATATCTATTGTTAGGTAAGGAGATCAAAACTGTGCACAATATTCCAGGTGCCATCTCACTAAAGCCTCTCACAGATCTGTGGCATGTTGCCCTGACACTTCAAGTAGCTTTTATTTGAAAGCTGAGGTGGAATTAATTGTCAAAACGTTGAAACAATTGATATTAATTCTGGAAGCCATAACAAACCATCTTGTATGTCAAACCTGCTGAGCTCTTATCTGCAGATTATAGTTCAGTCTTGTTAACGCCCTGATATTGCAATCATCTGTGAAGCATTTCAATCTTTCCACCTGCTGCGCAGCTGTGGCTCAGTGACTCTGGGTCAATGGGTTCAAACCCAGACCAGACCTTGAGTGCTTTACCAAAGGTGAAGTCTTATAGTGAACATGGCTGAGATCATTAACCAAGCACAAAGTACTTGACAAAAATAAACGTTTCACCTTATATGATCTTTTTAATAAGAGGACCATTTGTGAATTTGGCTCGAGCAATGGTGATGATTTGATTCCGTGACTATATTTCACAAAGAAAGAGACCACTAACAACCTTATATTTACTCAGGATAACTGAAACTGAATATCCCTGTACACTAATCTGTGCTTTGCACTTTAATATGTTAAACCATGTGGAATTAATCTCAGCAGATTCAGATTAATGGCTCTTGTGAACATGAATTGCCATGCCTTGATTGGTATGGCTTTGTAAATAGGAGCTAAGCACTGAGCATGTACAAAATGCAATTCAATTGACTATATAGCTAGCTAATGACAAGTCGCACACAAACAGCTATTTTGATTTTTTGAAATTACTTGCAATTAATCATTTACAATAATGTCTATTTCTATTACTATTACTAATTTTATTAATTACTAATACTATTTCTTCCCAGTAAAGAAAAACTTGCGGTAATATAAACTCAGATTTTACAGAGAGTGGGGTGGGGACAGTAAAATCACAGAGATCTGCAGGATTGCGGAATCAGAGATTTGCAGAGTATAATCAAGAAAGCTAATGGAATGCTGTCCTTTATATTTATAGGACTGGAGTACTAGGATGCAGAAGATATGCTGAAGTTATACAAAAACCTGGTTACACCCCACTTAGAGCACTGAGAGCAGACCTGGGCACCACACCTTGGGAAGGATACAGTGGTCTTGGAGGGAGTACAAAGTAGGTTAACAATAATGATACCTGGATTTCAGGGGCTAATTTATGAGGAGAATTAATACAAATTAGGCCTGTTTTTTCCAGAACTTAGAAGATTAAGACATGACCTGATTGAAATATTCAGGATATTAACAGAAAAAAACGGGGCAAATAAAAATAAACAATTTCCACTGGTTGGGGTTCTAGAACTAGGGATTATGTTCATCATAGACTGGTTGGACCAAAGGGTCTGTTTCCATGCTGTATGACTGTGTGACTCTTTGTAAGTCATGACCTCCTGACCTATAGCCAAATATTCCAAGCTTCTCCATTTAACACTGTCAAAGTCAAACGCAGACCTTTGCACCCTACTTGAATTGTAGTACAGCACAGCATTTGTAATGTGATCACAGGACATTTCACTTTTACTATGACTCTAGTGAGCTCACTGTAAGATGGCTACCTGTATGAACATATTGCTTGGCATAGGTCATGTGACTAAATCAGAACAATATTGCAATCCCTTTTTCCATACTGAAGGGAAAAGAAATTTAAATTTATAACATTTATAATATGAGCTGCAGTTACCCACAATGCAGGCAACTGGTCTCATTATTTGCAAAACTGTTCATTCTTCCCATTAATCTCTCCTTTGTTAGTCTCTTTTCAGAGATGCCACGTATGTGGTCTGCCAGCTTTTCTTCCGAAGGTTGCTGGTTGGAATGATGTCCTCTCTGGTTCTGTTGCAAACTTTTTCCAGTGGACTTTGCAGATGTACTCTGTTTGGTTGTCTGTCCATCGGTCATTTGGGCTGTAAATTTCTTCCAAAATGTTTAAGGTTATTAGGCCAACCTTTCAACTTATTTCTGCTATGTGGCTTTAGCATCATGTCTAATATCTAGAATTCTAGATCTTCATTCTTGCCATAACCTTGGGCTGTCAGCAAAATTTGTTCTTTCAGGGTGAGCACAGAGCCTCCAATTTATCTTTGAGGGTTTCACTTGCCGATCACCATCTGGTGTAACTTTACTCAGGTCTGTGAAGTTCATAATGTGGCAGTAGGCACGGTGTCAATGTGGAGCTTAATATTCATCTGATGCTCTTAATCTGCTGTTTTCATCACAATAGTTGCAAAATATTTCTTTCCTTTTTGAAATACTGCGTGCAATTCTGGTCTCCTTCCTATTGGAAGGATGTTGTGAAACTTGAAAGAGTTCAGAAAAAACTTACAAGGATGTTGCCAGGGTTGGAGGACTTGAGCTACAGGGAGAGGCTGAATAGGCTGAGGCTATTTTCCCTGGAACGTCAGAGGCTGAGGGGTGACCTTATAGAGATTTATAAAATCATGAGGGGCATGGATAGGATAAACAGACAAGGTCTTTTCCCTGGGGTGGGGAGTCCAGAACTAGAGGGCATAGGTTTAGGGTGAGAGGGGAAAGATATAAAAGGGACCTAAGGGGCATATTTTTCATGCAGAGGATGGTGTGTGTATGGGATGAGCTGCCAGACGAAGTGGTGGAGGCTGATACAATTACAGCATTTAAAAGGCATCTGGATGGGTATAGGAATAGGAAGGATTTGGAGGGATATGGGCCAAGTGCTGTCAAAGGGTACAAGATTAGCTTAAAATATCTGGGCGTAATGGACGAGTTGGACCGAAGGGTCTTTTTCCGTGCTATATATCTCTATAACTCTATGGCTCTATAAAGGTTGATACCAGGACCTAATGGCCTGCATCTGAGGGGTTGCAGATAGTGGAAATATTTCAGAACTCACTGGAGTCCAGGAGCGTTTCAGCATATTGGAAAATCACTAATGTGACACGAAGGGAGTTAGCCTATTGTTGGTAAAGTGCTAGCGCTCATTATTAAAGGAGAAATATTACAACATTTTGAACAGCCTGGTACCATCAAACAGAGTCAACATGGTACTATGAAAGGGAGATCGTGCTGAACAAATATGCTCATTTCTTTGAGGGTGTGATGAGCAGAGTTGATAAATTAATACTGGTTGATGTGTGTGTATTTGGATTTCCAGAAGGCATTTGGTAAGGTGCCACATCCTTAAACTATGACCCCTGGTTCTAGACTCCTCACTCATCGACAACATCCTTCTTGCATCTACCCTGTCTAATCCCAGAACTTTATAGCTTTCTATAAGAATCCCCCTCATTCTTCTAAATTCCACTGAATGTAATCCTATCTGATATTATCTCTCCCTGTACATCAGTCCTATCCTTCCAGGAATCAATCGGATAAACCTTCATTGCTCCACTGCCTCAGTTGCCAGAATATTCTTCCACAGATAAGGAGACTAAAGCTGCACACAATCCTTTGGATCACCCCATATAATTGCAGCAAGATATCCCTCCTTCTGTATTCAAATTTTCTCAGAATGCAGGCCAACATTTCATTTGCCTTCTTCACCGTCTACTGCACCTTCATGGTTCCTTTCAGTGACTGGTGTACAAGGATACTCAGGTGGAGAAAGTGAGGTCTGCAGATGCTGGAGATCAGAGCTGGAAATGTGTTGCTGGAAAAGCGCAGCAGGTCAGACAGCATCCAGGGAACAGGAGAATCGACGTTTCGGGCATAAGGTCTCTATTCCCCAGTCTATCACCATTTAAATAATAATCTGCCTGTCTGTTTTTGCTACCAGAGTGGATAATCTCACATTTATTCACATTATACTCCATCTTCCAATCTTTGTCACGTACTCAACTTGTTCACATCACACTGAAGCTATTCTGCATCCTCATTGCAGCGTATCCTCCTGCAGAGCTTTGTGTCATCTGCAAACATGCAGTCAGCTTTCTCATTTAAAACATGAATATATATTGTGAATAGCTGGGGTGCAAGCCTCGTAAGAAATGTCTTTTCAGGGTTCTGGGTATGTGCAGGAAAGTGGGAACTTTCAGCAGCTGTTTCAAAGAACGGGCCATTGAGACAATGGCTCAAATAGTGTCCTTTTGTGAGGTAAGGTTTTGCTATTCATGTATTGAAGCATTATCCTGTTTCAGCCTGACTCACCTGTTCAGTTTACATGCCTGCTGTTCTTATCTGATTCATGGATTGTTAACAGTTCACATGCGCCAGCAAGTTGGACTAGTTTTTCAACCCTCTCCTATTTTACACAGACACCAGTTTGCAACTTAAATGCTGTGCTCAGATTTCATTTGAATAGTTTCTGCTTGCAGCATGATGAACATTACCCAATGTAATTGGTTTCTATTAATCCCAAAGATATTGCAGTACCAGATCCAAGGACTAATGGAGTAGTTGTTTGTAAATTATGCAACAGCATGTCAGTCAGTCACTTTCCAATGATAGAATCACAAGGGGTCAATTTTAAACATCCTATTTGGCAGAAGCAGTATGAAGCATGTAGACTTTGACCACCCCCACACCCTAAACTTTTTCTTTGACTCTTTAGCTAACTGCCCTTTACTGTCTGGGTGAGGTTGACCAGAAGTTGTTATGGGCATATACATATTTACAGCACAGAAGGATGTCATTCAGCTCATCGTGTCCAATCAGCAAAGCACTTTTGTTTTATCTGTTCATGGGATGTGAGCATCACTGGCTAGGCTAGCATTTGTTGTCCAGAGGGCAGTTTGGAGTCAACCAAATGTAAGGATAGCAGACTTCCTGTCCTGAAGGACATTGGTGAGACAAATGGGTTCACAAAAATAGTTACTTTTTACAGTATTCCAAATTTTTATTGGTTCAAATTTCACCATCCATTATGGTGGGATTCAAACACATGCCAGTACATTTGCCTGGGTTTCAGGGATCAAAGGATATTGGGAAAAGCAGGAACAGGCTTTCGAGTTAGATAATCAGCCATAACCATATTGAATAGCAGAGCAGGCTGGAAGGGCCAGATAACCTACCCTGCTCCTATTTTCTATATTTACTTTCTTGTCTAGTTTGTCATAAGTAATCTTATCAAAAGTCTTGCTAAAGTCCAAATTTGTTACCCTTATCAACATTTATGGCTACCTCCACAAAATGTTTAATCACATTTGTCAAACATATCCTTACCTTAACAATTCTATGCTGACTATCCCTGATTAGTATGCATCTCTCTAAATGTAGATATTTTCTGACCCCTAGAATCCTGACCAATAGCTTCTCCCTCACCGAGGTTAGACCAACTGGCCTGTAAGTTCCTGGTCTACTGCACCTCCCTTTTTTGATTAATGGTAGAGCATTAACTCTCCAATCCTTTAGCACTTCATTTGTGGTAAGAAATGATTCTAAAATTAATGCCAGGACCCTGACATCTTCTACCTTGTCTCCCTCAACAAACCGGATACATTTCATTTGGGCCTTTGCATTAATCCACTTTTAAGGCTGGTAAACCTTCTAAAACCTTCTCTCTCTATGTGCAATTTTTCTAATATTTCACGTGATGTCTATACTTGCACCACTTTTTCAATTGTGAAGACTGACATAAAGTATTGATTTCAGCCTATGCTCACTTCTGGATACACACACCGTGTAAGTTTAAGTATCTCAAGTCTCAAAGCTTAGCTATTGAGAGCCTTGTACATTTGTGCTTGCAACCTCTGGCCTGATAGCAATTCAGATTTAAAAATGACTGAAGGCCCTTCTAAATCACAGCAAGATTTAGATAGAGATACTTGTTGCACCCTAAGTTATGCACTAGCACATTTCCATCCCAGGGTTTTAAAGGAAGTAGTTCTGAAAAGTTAAATTGGATTTCTCTTCACAGATGCTGCCAGACCCATTGAGCTTTCCCAGCAACTCCTATTTCTGATTTACAGCAGCCACAGTTCCATTTTTTTAAAAAAAGAAAGTAGTGAGAACACACAGATATTCCAAGCATAACCTTCTGCTTTGAGAATGAAAAACCTTTCAAGTCGCTCTGCTATTTAGGAAAGGTGAAGCAAGGAAATCATAGAGGATCTTACATCAGTTGCTGCAAGATCACTACAGACTATAATTAAGGATGTTGTGACTGAACACATTGAAGACTTTCAACTGGTCAGACACAGCCAGCAAGGATTTGTAAAGTGTAAGTTATGTTTGATGAAACTCATTGAATTCATTGGGCTGATTAAATGGAGGTGATGGTTGCGAATGAACTATTGGTGTATTAACTATTACGTATTATGGCTTATTTGGCAAAATGAGAGAAAGAGTGCACATTCTCAATCTTCATTAGGAATAAATTTGGGCACAAGGCAGTGATCATTCACAACCACTGCAGGTGCAACGCAATTTGATGAGAATATATGTCAGCTGTGTATTGAGTTCAATTGTGAATTCTTTTATCCAATACACGGAGTTCCAACAAGTTCTCTTGATCGTGATATGTCTATGGCTTTCAGTTCATAATAAACCTTACAGAGTTCATTATTGAGCAAGATTTTGGGGGTGAAATGTAAATAAGTAATGTGCCCATAGAGACAGCTGGGATGTCATGAAGCATTGATGTGAAATTGCTGTTGGCACATTTTGTGATATCTATTTGATTATCACTATCACTGGGAGCTGGTGACGGATGCTGGATGTGATCAAATGTATCTGGCTGTGCCATTCTAATAGATGATTCTGCTTCATGCACTGATCTTACTCAGAGTAAAAAATGGTTTTGCATCTATGTTCACAAGATTCAACTTATTTTGCCAAATTGGTGTTATCAAGGTAAGAGGCAGACTACTGTTTGTGAATTGTCAGTTTGATATTAGCTGTCATCCGAGACAGATTGGATTCATGACTGTGTTTTTTGCTTTGGGACTTCTTTGTAGTTAATCAGATTTTCTGTTTATCTACATTAAAACCTTCTATATTCTAGAATTTGGTTATAGCATAAAAGATATGAATTATTACGCTAGATATTTACAAAACTATATTATCTCTTTTTAAAATTTCTGCTATAGATAATATTAAGTGTGGGGGAAGAATTACTTAGGATAAATAAAACTGATCGTATCTCTTTGCTCATTAGCTCTGAAGAGCCCTCCTCTGTGTTAAATCTTTTGATTTTTGGGATTTTCAGTAATCAGTACAAAGTAGGTTCTCAGGTAAATTTAAATCAAAAGAACAGATTACATAGTTGATGCAACGTCCTGAAATGCAAATTATGCAAAGAGTTATACTGATTGCCTCATGGACACACGTACACAACTAATGCTGGATTCTAGACACAAAATATGTATATTTGGATTATTAGCAAAAGAATGTGCATTAAGTCAATTTGGTTGACTTAAATGGATGAATGGAAGTTGGAAGCCTCTGGGTCCCCAGACAAAGTAATTCCCACATTTTGAAGAGGCGAGTCTTTGCAAATGAAACTGATTTGGTCTCTTTGTCACTTCCTTGGTTGACTACTGGTTAGTCAGGATTGCGGTCTTCTTGCTTGAGGATAGTTCCTCTTGTCTTATTAGTTTACAGACTGATGTGGCCCACTCTGGGTTTTGGAGTAGAACAGCTTGTTACTGGAGATCAGTTTCGGTCATCTGACCACTGCTTCCCAATGATCAATATCTCCATTGTCTACAAAGCTGGTTTGAAGCTGGAAGTGACTGCTACACATTGGGATTAATGATGCCTGTTCACTCCTGCTTGTGGTAAACTGGTTTTTCCGTACCTGTCTTTGTCAAGGGTTAGGCTTTCAGACATCATGTTTGGGAATGCTATCGATTTTGAGTTTTGTTATAATCAAAATGAAGGTATAAATTCACAAATAATTTCAAAGTCTGAAAATCTCTTCAAGGAATAGTGCCCATGGTTTTTCTGAAGCATATGTGTTAATATTTTGCCAGTGAAAAAAATCATAGAAAGTTGCAAGACTTTTGGTAGTCATTTAGTATGTGACATTATGACCACAATTTAAAGTAAATTTTCAAGTGTGTATTGACACAACTCTATACCTTGTAAATAAGGAATATTATAGTCCTGCAGGCACAAGATTGCTATCACAGTGCTAATCTGCCATTTCTCTCATTACTTATGAGAACCCTGATAGGCGGCTGCTTCACATAAGGGCTCCATTTGGAAGAAGGCTGTTTTGTTGTTGAAATAATTCAAGGGGCACTTCCAGTGCCTTTATGCTGCACCAAATCAGCGTGTTCCATCCACAGGAGAAATGTAGCAAGAAACTAAGGTTCTTTTGTCAGCACCATCTAACACCACAAACTCTGCCATCTAGAAAGTTAAGGCAGCAACCTGTAAAATAATCCAAACAAAAGGGACACTTTACTTCAAAAGCTTTTGCTCTAAAGCATCATTCTGAATGCTTTCCTGCTTTGGGGTTCTGGAATCTGGGCATCATTGGCGAGGCCAACATATATTTCCCATCACTACAGGCGCTTGTGAAAGTGCTGGTGAGCTGCCTTATTGAACTGCTGCTGTCCATCTGATGCAGGTACACCAACAGTGCTTTTAGAAAGAAAGCTCTAGAAATTTGCTCCTGGAATAGTGCAGGAATGGCAATATAGTTCCAAGTCATGATGGTGTGTGGCTTAAAGGGAAGCTTGCCAGTGTTCCTATGTATCTGACACCCTTTTCCTTTTCGGTCATGAAGGTCATAGCTTTGGAGTGTTATGGAGCGCAAATCATCAGTGCTATTGTCAGAATGTTATTGGGCTGATAGGCTTTGCAGTATCCAGTGTCTTCAGCCATTTCTTGATAGCGTGCAAAGTAAATGAGTCAGCTGAAAACTAGCATCTGGGATGTTGGGGTCCTCAGAAAACATCCAGACACATTATGCTCTCAATACTATTCAGAGTGAGTAACTGCCTCGAAGAGATCTTCATCTACCTCCTGCCTCAGCTGCTGTGTGCAGTTTCATGGGCCTGGGGGAGTTGAAAGGTATGAATTAAAACTGTCAAGGTAATAAGATAGTGAAGCCTTCAGTGTCCAAAGGATCAGTTTTCACTGGCTCTTGATATCATGTTAACAAGACTGAGTGTTGTATGGCCCGTGGCTGTGTGATATTTAAATCTGTCAGCTGGCAGCTGGGAGAACCATACCTCTCCCTCTGTCATGTTCAGGAAAGGCAAAACTCTGCTTTTCCACCACTTTCTGTATCCATTTCATATTTCTGACACCAACACTATTACACTTCACATAAATTCATACATTGTTTTAAAAAAAATTCCAGAGAACACTCTGCATACTTGTTTCTGGAAATTTTAAGTGTTAAAATAGCTTTATTTGGGGTGGCACAGTGGTTAGCACTGCTGCCTCACAGCATCAGAGACCTGGGTTCAATTCCCACTTCAGGCAACTGTCTGTGTGGAGTTTGCATGTTCTCCCCGTGTCTGCGTGGGTTTCCTCTGGGTGCTCTGGTTTCCTCCCACAGTCCAAAACTGTGTGGGTTAGGTGAATTGGCCATGCTAAATTGCCCGTAGTGTTAGGTGAAGGGGTACATGTAGGGGAATGGGTCCGGGTGGGTTGCTCTTCAGCGGGTTGGTGTGGACTTGTTGGGCCGAAGGGCCTGTTTCCACCCTATAAATAGATGGCGAGGTAGAGCAGTTAGATAAAACAGCTTGTGAATGTATTTTCATATTTTTGGTGTCAGAGGTTGCGAACCTGCTCTAGATGTCTAATATTTTTAAGTTAATTGCTGGGAAGTGAGTTTCATGGGGTTTATTGTCCTAGTTGCCCTTGAGAAGATGATGATGAGCTGCCTTCTTGAATGGCTCTATCCATCCAATGTGCGTAGACCCACAGTGCCTTTAGGGAGACTGCTCCAGGATTTTGATCCAGCGACAGTGAAGGAACACTGATATGTTTTCAAGTCAGGCATGCAGGTTCATAGTTTCTGGAGCATTGCAGGTAGATAGGATAGTGAAGAAGGTGTTTGGTATGCTTTCCTCTATTGGTCATAGCATTGAGTATAGGAGTTGGGAGGTCATGTTTCAGCTGTACAGGACATTGATTAGGCCACTTTTGGAATATTGCATACAATTCTGGTCTCCTTCTTATTGGAAGGATGTAGTGAAACTTGAAAGGGTTCAAGAAAGATTTACAAGGATGGTGCCAGGGTTGGAGGATTTGAGCTATAGGGAGAGGCTGAATAGGCTGGAGCTGTTTTCCCTGGAGCGTCGGAGGCTGAGAGCTAACCTTATAGAGGTTTATAAAATCATGAGGGACATGGATAGGGTGAATAGGCGAGACCTTTTCCCTGGGGTGGGTGAGTCCAGAACTAGCAGGCATAGGTTTAGGGTGAGAAAGGAAAGATATAAAAGGGACATATGGGACAGCTTTTTCACACAGAGGGTCGCGTGTGTATGGAAAAAGCTGCCAAGGGAAGTGGTGGAGGTGGTACAATTACAAGGAGGCATTTAAAAGGTATCTGGATAGGTATGTGAATAGGAAGGGTTTAGAGGGATATGAGCCAAGTGCTGGCAAATGAGACTAGGTTAAGTTGGGATATCTGGTCAGCATGGATGAGTTGGACTGAGGGGCCTGTTTCTGTGCTGTATATCTCTGACTTTATGTGTGCTTGTAGGGATGCTTGATGGTTTTGCACAGTTCACAAGCATTGACTGGCCTTGTTCTTTTTAAGTCTACAAAACCATAAGACATAGGAGCAGAAATTAGACCATTCAGTCCATTGAGACTTCTCTGCCATTCAGTCATGGCTGATACATTTCTCAACTCCATTCTCCCACTTTCTCCCCGTAACCCTTGATCTCTTTGATACTCAAGAATCTATCTATCTCAGTCTTAAATATACTCAATGACCTGGCCTTCACAGCCTTCTGTGGCAATGAATTCCATAGGTTCACCACTCTCTGAGTGAAGAAGTTTCTCCTCATCTCTGTTCTAAAAGTTCTTCCCTTTACTCTAAGGCTGTGCCCTCGGGTCCTAGACCAAACTACCATCGGAAAGTTAAAAATCACACAACACCAGGTTATAGTCCAACAGGTTTAATTGGAAGCACTAGCTTTCGGAGCGCTGCTCCTTCATCAGGTGGTTGTGGAGTATAAGATTGTAAGACACAGAATTTATAGCAAAAGTTTACCGTCTGATGTAATTGAAATTATATATTGAAAAAGACCTAGATTGTTTGTTACGTCTCTCATCTTTTAGAATGGGCATGTTGGTTTCAGTTCTTTCATATGTAAATTGCAGAACTTTTTAAAAGTTACATTCTCAACTGAACTTTGACAATTGGGCCCTCTACATTTTGTCATTTACATAAATGATTTGGATGTGAGCATAAGAGGTATAGTTAGTAAGTTTGCAGATAACACCAAAATTGGAGGTGTAGTGGACAGCGAAGAGGGTTACCTCAGATTACAACAGGATCTTGACCAGATGGGCCAATGGGCTGAGAAGTGGCAGATGGAGTTTAATTCAGATAAATGCGAGGTGCTGCATTTTGGGAAAGCAAA
>NC_057711.1:25324184-25329529 GCF_004010195.1 Chiloscyllium plagiosum | reverse complement strand
CAGATAATGCATTGAAGGTGTGAGGTGCCCTGTGTGAGACTGTCTGTGCCACAATGTTCAGACTGATTCTAATCTAAAATAGGGATTTACAGAATCTTACATGGATTCATGCAGTTTTTGAGCAAAATAAAATGTAATTCTACAAGTACAAATTCACCCCACAAACTTATATGTATGTGCATGTGCGCATGTGCATGTGGGGTGGGGAGTAGGATTATGAGTGTTTGTGAGTGAGTGTGTGCATGTGTGTGAGTGTAAAGGGGTAACAGTCTGTGAGAGGGTGTGTGTGTGAGTGTGGGAGTATATGTGTGAGCATATGGGAGAGATATGAGAGAGAGCTCGCACATGAGAGAGGGTCTGTGTGAGTGTATATGTCTGTAGGAGTGTGTGTGTGTAGGAATGTCTGTGTGTGTGTGTCTGTGTGTGTGTGTCTGTCTGTGTGTGTGTCTGTGTGTGTGTGTAGTGCAATGGGGTCACCTGTAGTTTGACATGAGCCTGATGTCCTGGTTGAGGCCATCCCCATGGGTACCGAACTTGGCTCTCAGCCTCTGCTCGGCCACTTTGCTTTGTTGCCTGTCCCGATGCCTGCCTTGGAGGATGGTCACCTGAAAGTCCGAAGTCAAATACCCCAGACCGCGGAAGTGTTCTCCGACTGAGAGGGAACACTCCTGTCTGTTGATTGTTGCACGGTGTCCTTTCATCCGTTGCCATAGCCTCTGCATTGTCGCGCCAATATACCATGCCTCAGGGCATCCTTGCCTGCAGTGTATGTGATAGGCAACGTTGGCTGAGTCACATGAGTACCTGCCACGTACGTGGTGAGAGGTGTCCCCACATGTAATGGTATCCATGTTGATACTCTGACACACCTTGCAGTGTCTACCGTGACGGGGTTGTATGGTCTGATCCTGAAAACCGGGCTGTTTGCTGCGAACAATGATCTGTTTGAAGTTTGGTGGTTTAAAGGTGAGAAGTGAAGGTGTGGGGAAGATCTTGGTGAGGTGCTCATCCTCATTGATAATGTGTTGCAGGCTGTGAAGTTTTCTGGCATAGTTTTCTGGCTCCTGGGAAGTACTGGGCAATGGAGGGTACCCTATCAGTTGCACCTCGCGTCTGCCTCCTGAGGAGGTCATTATGGTTTCTTGCTGTGGCACATCAGAACTGGCATACCGGGGTTCAAATTTGGTCCCCACGACTGTTCCATGTATCAGGATGAAGAACTGGTTGTCAAAGGTGACAATGTTGTGGTTGAGGATAAAGTGGATGAGTTGTAGGATGGTGTTTGGAGATAGACAGTTGTTGGTGTTGAGTACTGAGGCTGTTGCCTCGATGCCGTCATTGTGGGAGGTGCTGGTGTAGAGTGTTGAAGCATCCATTGTAACGAGGCAGTAGAAGTTGCCTACGCAAGAAGTACGTGGGATGAGTGCATGTAGGGAACTCTGAAGGACTGGATCCAAAGCCCTGATCAATGTGTTTAGTTCATGGGTGTGCTGTTTGGTCGGATCGGCCTGTAGTGTTCCTGGTTGTTCAGTTGTCGGTAAATTTTCTTGTAGTCATCTGTTCTATTCTGGATGATGGTGTCTCCTCCTTTATCTGCTGGTTTGATGACAATGTTGTGATTGGTTTTGAGAGCATCGATGGCGTTGTGTTATTATCGGATGATATTCTGCTCTAACTTGTGGGTGTGGCTGATGAATCTGGCATTTATGTATTTCCACGGATCCAGTCTTCTGAGCTCCCTACGCATCTTCATCCCACGTACGTCTCCAGTAGGTGACTTCTACATTTGTCATCACAATGGACGTTTCAGCACTCTACACCAGTATCCCTCACATTGCGGCAACAGCCTCAGTAATCAACACCAAAAACTGCCAATCTCCGTGCACCGTCCTACAACTCATCTGCTTTATCCTCGACTACAATATTTTGAACTTTGACAACTAGTTCTTCATACAGACACACGGAACAGCCATGGAGACCAACTTTGCACCCCAGTATGCCAACATTTTCATGCACTGGTTCAAACAAGACTTCTTCTCTACGCAGGACCTCCAACTAACACTATATGCCAGGTACATTGACAACATTTTCTTTCTCTGGACCCATGGCAAGGAGTCACTGAAAAAACTACACAGTGGTATCCATGAGTTTCATCCCAGCATCAAATTCACCATGGACTATGTTCTAGTATTTGTCTCATTCTTGAACACATGCATCTCCATCAAGGATGGGCACCTCAGCACCTCACTCAACTGCAAACCCATGGATAACCTCACGATGCTACACTTCTCCAGCTTCCACCCGAAACATATTATAACAGCCATCTCTTACAGACATGCCCTATGCATACACAGGGGCTGCTCAGATGAGGAGTAATGTGACCGGCACTTGGAAGTACTCAAGGATGCCCTCATAAGAACAGGATATAATGCTCAACTCATTGGCCGCCAGTTTCAATGTGCCACTGCGAGAAACCGTAATGACCTCCTCAGGAGACAGACATGAGCTGCAACAGACAAGTTGCAACATCCTGTAAATGGTGTCACCTGCACTGGCAATGGAGGAAATGAATGTCTAGTGTGCTCGTGGTGCCTCAGTGAAACATGCTGCTTTGTTCTGGATGGTGCCATGTTTTGTGAGAGTTATTGGAGCTGCACTTATCCAGATAGATTGGGAGCATTCCATCACACTCCTGAATTGTAGTTTGATGCTGCTGGATTTGGCTTTCAATGGATGAAGTCCAGTTAATTTTTTGATCCTTGGTAATAGCAATCCTAGGGATGTTGATTGTAAGGGATTTATTTTTGATAAAACCATTGAATATCAAGGTGAGATGGTTACATTATCTTGATGAAAACTATCATTGCCTGGCACTTGTGTTGTTTGAGTCTTTCTAGTCACTTGTCAGCCCAACCTGGGAATCATCGAGATCTGTTGTGGGTATGTACTGCTTCAGGACTTGAGGAAATCTGAACTGACATTTTGTGTTTCCGACCTAAGAAATGTGGCTCATTAGATTGTCAGACAGTCTATAAGTGTGAACATAATATTTGTTATGTGGTTTCTCAGATGTGTGTGTGTGTATGTATATTTAGACAATGATTTGCCTATCATAACTGGACTGCAACGCTCCTTTACTGCTAAACAAGCCTATCCCAGAATGAAATACAGCTCGACAGATCATATTTTCATTTTTTCTTTACCATGGCAGGTTTTCACTGAATATAACCTCAGAAGGCTGCCGATTTGGTTTTAACAATGAAACAAAGTTTATTGCATAAGAGAATAAAGTAAAATAAGCTATCTAAGTATAATAAAAGCAAAATGCTGTGGATGATGGAAATCTAAAATAAAGCAGAAATTGCTGGAGAGACTCAATGGGTCTGGCAGCACCTGTAGACATGGAAATAGAGTTAATATTTTGAGTCTGACATAACTCTTCTTCTGAGTTCAAAGAACTAGAAACTGGTTGTTATTATGGTGGGGGGAGGAAAGAGAAATGAATGTAACAGATTGTCAGAGTGCCCTGAGCTTTTGTGGCTGATCTTATTGTAACCTTAACTCCACCTTTCTACCTTCCCCCATGCCAATTGACTGCCTTGTCAATCAAAACGTCTGTTGACGTCACCATTGACTATATTGAATGGCCCAGTCCCCAGTCTTACTCGGGAGGACAATTCCAATTATAACTGCCTGCCTACTTTCTGTGGCAACATTGCGTCCTGATATCCCTGGAGAGTGAGCATACAGTGTGTACTGGTATTCATGAGGCTTTCCAAAACCAGTGGGCACCACATGGGCTAGTATCTATCATTAAGCCCCAGAATGTTAGGTTGATAAGGTGTCTTTAAAGTTTGCTTGTATAACAGCCTTATTAGGGGGCTGATCATTTGTTGATTGATTAAATATGTTTGTTGGTACCGAAAATAATACAAAGAGGTGTCAACTGAGACTGGGGCATTATGGGAAGGACTGTGAGGCTGTGAATAAGTCAAATAAAAAATAATACTCTCACCTTCATCTTAAAGGAGAGAGCCTTTCTTTCAAACTGTGTGCCCTTGTTCTAAGTTTCCCCACAAGGGGAAGGATCCTTTTATTACCTATCCTGTCAAAACCCCTCAGAATCTCATATGTTTCAATAAGATCGCATCTCAATTTTCTAGAGTCCAATTAATCTTAGACCAACCTGCTCAATTGTTCCTTCCATGATAACCTCTTCATCCTAGGAATCAATGTATTGAGCTTTCTCTGAACAGTTTCCCATGCAAGTGTATACTTCTGTGAGGGCTGACTGAGATTGTTCACACTATTTTGGGTATATGGAACTGTCAGAGCAAATGGTGGAGGTGGGTACAATTACAACATTCAAAAGGCATCTGAATAGGTAAATGAATAGGAAAGGGTTAGAGAGATATCGGCCAAATGCTGCTAAATGGGATTAGGTCAGATTGAGATGTATGGTTGGCAGGGACGAGTTCATCCGAATGGTCTGTTTCTCTGATGTATGACTCTATGACTCTATGTGACCTGTGTTCATGACTGTGCATATCAAGTAAAACTGCACATTGATGGCGCAGGCATGATGGGCTGAGTGGCCTTTTTCCATGCCATCACTTTCTACGGTTCTGCATACCCAGGTATAAAACAGTCTGAATTAAGGGATTGCAAGTATGGATTGCATGTGAGATCAGGGAATTGCTTGTGATGATAATGATGATGATGCAATTATTTGTAACATTTTGAACCCCATTTCTTGCCTTTTGCGAGAATGGGGGCTGGAGCTTTGCTATCTTACACCGAGCAAGGATTAAGATCTGTAGAAACAAGTAAATGTTTCTTTTTTTTAATAGATATTTTTATTGAAAATTTAACATTTTTACAAGTTTACAAAATAAAAAACCCAAGTATAAACATTGACATACAATTAAATCTTAAATAAATAATAACCAAAATTTAACAAAAGAAAAATACAGAGAGAAAAAAAACAAAACTCAACTAACTACTAATCTAACCTACAATTAACCAGAGTGTATAATTAAGTCTCTTACATTATTCAAATAAGAAAAAAAAACCGACAGATAACACAGAAATTGGGTAGTGAGATACATGCTCAGAATGTGTTAACATCAAATGTAACAAAACCCATATTCGTGCGGGATTCCTCTCCCAAGGGGCCCCGGACCAGCCAGGTTCGCAATCTCAATTAAATAAAAGCCCTTGTTAGGATAGCCGAAATATCTGTATTTATATAATTCAAGAAGGGCTGCCATATTTTATGGAATAATTTGGTCTTTTGGTACACCATATTTGTAAGGAAGTCAAGGGGAATACATTCCATAATTAAT
>NC_057711.1:25238788-25323492 GCF_004010195.1 Chiloscyllium plagiosum | reverse complement strand
GGTTTTTACAGTGGTCTGTAATGATTTTCCTCTTGTCTGAAATTAAAAGGTTAATAAGTGGGCATTTTACTTGAGAAGCCTCGATATCCAGCCAAATTGATTGCGGGTCAGACAAGACCCAATCAGCTATGTAACTTAATAGGGAACTTAACTGATATTTCCTAAAATCTGGGAAATCCAATCCTCCCCTTGCCTGTGGAAGCTGTAGCTTCTTCAGCTTAATGCGGGGCCGTCTATGATTCCAGATAAAGGAACCCAACCAGCCATATAATTTACGTAGCATCACCGGAAGCATTCTTATAGGGTATAGGAGACGGGGCAGGACATTCATTTTAATTAGTGCTATTCTGCCTAACCAGGAAATTGGAAGGTCTCCCCATCGTTGGGATCCATCCAATAAGTGGGATATACTAGCAAGGCCACCCATTGGCATAGCCTCCGATTTTGAGAAATTAATTTTGTAGCCTGAAAATACACTAAATGTATTAATAACTTGGATTAAGTGAGGCACGGACATCAAAGGATGACTGAGAAATAGAAGAACATCATCTGCATACAGGGTAATTTTATGTTTACCTGTACCAATCCTGGGGGCCGTTATATTAGGGTCAGCCCGTATAGCTTCTGCTAGTGGCTCAATTATTAGCGTAAATAACAATGGCGAGAGAGGACATCCCTGACGGCAGCCCCTACCCACACTGAAGCTATTCAAACCTAATCCATTGGTAATCACAACTGCTTTGGGATCACTATACAATGTTGAGACCCATTTGGTAAACACCTTTCCAATGCCAAGCCTTTCCAATATGTAAAACAAATATGACCATTCAACCCTGTCGAATGCCCTTTCCGCGTCTAATGAGACACTACTCCTGGTATCTTTCCCTGATGGCATGCTTGAATCATATTCAAAACCCTTCTAATATTATTGGATGATCTACGGCCCTTAATAAACCCCGTCTGATCCTCCTTTGTGATATGTGAGCAATACCCTTTCTAGCCTCAATGCTAATGTTTTAGAGAGGATTTTAAAATCTACATTTAGCAAGGATATTGGTCTGTATGACGCGCAATCATCTGGGTCCTTTCCTTTTTTAAGGATAAGAGAGATATTTGCCTCTTTCAGTGTAGGCGGGAGACAGCCCTGACTGTATGAGTAGTTATACATGTCTATAAGTGGACCAGCCAATCTTCCTGTAAATTCCTTACAGAACTCAGCTTGAAAACCATATGGGCCAGATGCCTTACTGCTCTGAAGTTGCCTAATTGCGTCAAGTATTTCTTGGATTGTTAGGGGAACATTCAAGACCGATACCTGTTCCAGAGTTAGGTCCGGAAGTAAATGTTTCTTTAAACTCACCGAGACAGGCGTATGGCTTCCAGAGAGTGAGTCAAAATATGCTAAGGCAGGCTGAACAGGGGAACTGGAAGAACAGGAACTCTACTCAGAGAATAAAAACATGCAAAAAGAACAACGGGCAGGTTTCATGTTAAAATGACAGGCCCATTTGGGATGTAAGGTAATTGGTGTGGAAATTATAGAGGGTTTGATGACAAAAGTGCTATCAACAAAAATGTATGTATTACCAGCAAACAATAAATATTTGGAATAGAGACAAAACATTGGAGATTTTCAGCAGTTTAGGGAACATCTGTTAAGAGAAAAAAAAGGCAGGTGACTTGGATCATGTCCAAGATTACAACCCAATAAATCTGTAACATGAAGACTGGCTTTGAACCCATCCATGTTAATAAAACCTGAGCATCAAGGGTGAGGTGACTAGTCCACTTGAGGGGGGTCAGTTGGTCATTTAAAAATCACTATCATGGCCTGCCATAATTTTAAAAGCGATTCTATTCTTGATTCATGATGGGCAGACTTTCCCAGGAAGGTGGAGGAAGGTGAGACAGGGCTACCTTATTGTCTTTTACAGCACAGCTTATGGAGTGCCAGGACAGGATTGTTTGTTCTAAGACCAACAAGATGCTTAGTAAATCCCTCATCAGGACCCATTGCACCAGGGACAAACAGCAGATATACCTGTGACCGGCCCCACCACTCACCTAGTTATTGGGCTGCTTTTTCTGTGATTAGGACAACACTATTTGCCATCTTAAACAGCCAGCACCAGACCTAGCTGTTCTCCTTGTTGTAGACGTTATTACCTGACAGGGTGTCAGTGATCTACAGCATTACGCAATGCAGTAATTTGTATTTTTAGATTGGTACTCTGTATACTGCAGGTTTGAGATTTAACTCTCAATGCCTGTTGGGAAACAGTTTGGCCAGAGGTTGTGAATGATTTCTCAGACTTCCCAATGTTGATGCTGAGGTAGCCATGACTGTTGAGCTGGAATATCAGATTGGAGGGAGAAACCTGAAGATCTCACCATAAGATCACAGGAATTGCTTCAGTCTCTTTAGAAGGAACTCTGTACAGGAGAATTGGTGAAACTGATGAAATCTCACGGATAATAAAGAGGACGAGCAGGATCAGAGACAGACTTAGACACTCAACTTAGATCCAACCTAATGGTATACCTCATAAGATCAATTGAGGAATAGAAAATAAAAGTGACAGGCAATGATGCAAATGTAAAGAAGCATTGCCTTTGACAAAGTGATTAGCTCTATTATTATTCTTGTCTGAGATTCTTAACAATTTCAAAAGATTACTCAGGAGTGCTGATGAACTGAATGTTCTCATTTGTGCCAGCTGGGTTTAAACATTAGCCATCTGTGAAAGCCACTGACAGAGAACTATCCCCTAGTCACCTCTGTGTTGCAGGTAAAGTGCTATATCATTAGAAGTCAGCTAGCTAGCAGCCAGATGAAAGGGAACCAGGATAATAAAAAGACTCTTTTCCTGAATGCTGGAATTCAATCGCAGAAGGAATCAGAACTACAGGACCTCAACTCAATCTCTCTCTAAGGATCATAAAACAAACTGTTCAACCACCAATATCAACTCTACCAGCAGCCTCCTTAGAGCCGACATTTACATCAATCTGTTCTTTGTGAACAATTCAGGGACCGATCTGTGTATCTGTTTTTATATAATCTTATCATCAATAAATAAAACTTCACTAGCCAGAATTTTACCCTGGGTCATTCCACGAAATCTTTGCAGTTGGCTAAACACTTTAACAAATTTCCATAGGAACCCCTGTGTCTAGTATCTCCTTAAAACAATTTGACAACTCCAACCAGAATGTTATGAATGAATTTACCCGGATGTCCCACAATGCCAAAGCAATCATATATCATTATGAATACTAGCCAGCACTAATGCAAAACAGTCCCAACTTTATTAGGAACAAATTTACAATCATCTGTAATACTAAACATACTATCTTTAATGCTATTTCACCCTTTAAGGTTACAATCCTTCCCGAGCACCTTGTAGATTTATGCAGTCACTCTCTCTCTGTCTGTTTCTGCGAACCTGCTTCTTCTCTCTCTGTCTGGATGTCCAGTTGGTCTTGGTCTCTTGCCATGCTGGTCTCCTCAGAAGTCCTCAGACAATTTAAAAAGGGTTTAAATGATCTCAAGAGAGAGCTCAGCAGGTGAACTCTGTTTGATATCTTTTAGATAGTTTTCTGGAACTTTCTATAGTTCTGGGAGAAAGTGAGGACTGCAGATGCTGGAGATCAGAGTCGAGAGTGTATTGCTGGGAAAGTACAGCAGGTTAGGCAGCATCCGGCATAGTTTGCAACAGAGTCGATCATTTGGATGGCATGCAACTGTTAGTTTCTTTGTGTAGCAGCACCCAGTGTCTTTCTGTCAGGGCCCTCCATTGTTTAATGGATTAGTTGTTGGGCATATGTATGTCCAGGATAACTGCTGTCTTTTACATTATGTTAATGTCATTTGCACCTGGCTGCTGTGTTTGCACTATGTCTGGCATGTGGGTTTTGTGATTTCAGTGTTCTACTTGGCCAATGTGCCCAACATCCCTTGCTTTTTCGCCAAGTTAGCAATCTAGCTGTGTCTTAACAGCCAGGAGGTCTCTACACCCCTGCTTGAATCCAGCTATACTTGAGGAGTATTGAGGTAGTAAATGGATGCCATTTTCAGATTGGCATCTGGGGACCCTAATCCTTCAGAGTTTCTGCAGATGGCATCATTTAGCCCTCAGTGACTCAGCCTTGTTTGTTTGTCATAATGATGAGTTTCCATCCAAAATAGAACATTGCTTCAACTTAAAGAAATAAGCTCAATGATTTGTTCTGTGTGTAGAGGTGTGAAGGAATTTGTATTTTAGTTACCTCCCCTTATAATATCCTTGCCCTTGAACTGAAATAAAAAATAAACATAAAGGAAAATTATCTTGAACAACTGTTCCCCAATCCACAGAAGTACAGAGAATGAAAATATCCTCCTGCTCACAATTACCTGGCACAAATCCAACATTTATGCTCCAAACAAACACTGTGATCTCATTGTTTTGGGTATAAACATGCCCTAGACGTCCCTATTTTAAAGAGTGTGTACCGCCAGATAAGGAGAGCTTCAGGAATACAAAAGGAGTGAATATTCCACAGAGAGATTAAAGTGCAATATGGCTGTCTACCAGGCAGCAACATGCCCAAGTAACATCATATTTTAAGTAAAAATGCAATGGAACATCAAACATACCAGTCTATTCAAGGCTGCCATTTATTTTCTTGTGAGTTGGAACTTCTATAGGAAACTCTGACTTGCAAATCTCGATTATCCAGGAGTTTGCAGAGGGCGGGGTTGCTCCCACTCTGCTGGTGTAACTTTGGTGAAAACCTGATTGATACACCTAACCTGGATATCTCTGCTGTCGTGACAAGAGCAGAGCAAGAGAGAAGGCTTGAGGAAATTTGGCCCCATGTGTTTTTGTCTTGTGCACTGCTGTCTGCAGTATCTCTCTTCACAGTGAATAAATCCCGGCTGTAAATAATTACCATGGTTTGTTTTATTTATACTTGATGTAATTTGATCTCAACTAGTTTGCGGAAGCCAGTCAGTCAGCCTAGCTTTCAGCTCAATATAGTGTTTCTTTTGTGTTTTGATTGCTTTGACTTATGTCATTGGTCAAATGTAATTGTACGTAAGCATGACTGCATAGCACGGCAAGTTTATATATAAATACACTTTGTGGTAAAATAGTGTGGTGAGGGCTGACTCCTAGTGGTGCATATATCTGAGTGTAATCTCGCAAACCACTTCATTGTTTGCTTTTCTGCTGCTTTATCAGACGATGTCAACCATGGGTACAATCCAGTTTGGATTATGGTTGCATTTATAGAGTCCATCAAAACTTCTCTTCAGGACAGCTGCTATTGCTGTTTCTTTTCCTGAGCTATCATTCTTTGAGATGCTTCATTGTTTAAATGATTATGGGGTGGCATGGTGGTTGGCACTACTGCCTCACAGCGCCAGGGCCCCAGGTTCAATTCCACCATTGGATGGCTATCTGTGTGGTGTTTGTACATTCTCCCTGCGTCTGTGTAGTTTTCCGAAAATGCTATTAGATTAGATTCCCTCCAGTGTGGAAACAAGCCCTTCAGCCCAGCAAGTCCACATCGACCCTCCAAAGAGTAACCCACGCAGACCCATTTCCCTCTCACTAGTGCACCTAACACTATGGGCAATTTAGCCTGGCCAATTCACCTGACCTGCACATCTTTGGACTGTGGGAGGAAACCGGAGCACCCAGAGGAAATCCACACATACACGGGGAGAATGTGCAAACTCCACACAGACAGTCGCCCAAGGCTGGAATTGAACCCAGGACCCTGGCACTGTGAGGCAGCAATGCTAACCACTGAGCCACCGTGGCACCCGTTAGGTGGGTTGGCCATGCTAAATTGCCCAGTGTCCAGGGATGCGCAAGCTAGGTGAATGAGCCATGAGAAATGCAGCGTTACAGAGGTAGTGTATGGGGTGGGATGCTCTTTGGAGGGTTGGTGTGGACTCACAAATTGAATGGGCTGCACTGTAGGGATTCTATGATTGACCTATATCTGGTGAAACACAGAGTTTTGATACTATAGGTCCTGAAATTCCAGTTTCACACCTCAACCAGCTAGTCCCAGTGTGGAAACAGAGGTGTGACGGAACAGGATGTCACTGAGAGAAAATGATTCACAGTGTTTATGGACGGGAAAACAGAGTTAATGTGTGGGTCTTGCCCCAGCTCCCTTGAAATGGCAGGGCAGATGTGAAGAAGGATAAACAATTGGGCAGGCTGGCACAGGAGGAATATCCTTTCTGCCATCTCAG
This sequence comes from Chiloscyllium plagiosum, assembly GCF_004010195.1. Lineage (NCBI taxonomy): Eukaryota > Metazoa > Chordata > Chondrichthyes > Orectolobiformes > Hemiscylliidae > Chiloscyllium > Chiloscyllium plagiosum. Next base: position 25,317,236 of record NC_057711.1, on the reverse strand, counting down.
TAATCAAGTTCTTGGTGGGAAGGTCTGTGGCTGACTTCCCTGACCCATCACCAGTTAAGCTTCTTCAGTGGCTGTTATGGCTTTTTGAGGGACTGTGGCAGGTGAAATAAGGGGCTGTTTTCTTAGCAGGGGAGAGCCAGGGTGGCCTGCCTGCTGGGTGGGTGGGGGATGTTCCTCTATGTGCACCAGGGTGGGGCAAAGGGAGGCACAGATGATGGGAATAGGTATGTGCCATGAAAGCCATCATGCCGTCCTTGCCTCAGTGCATTCGAACCCCACCCCATGATCCCAACCCTGCAATCCTTCCCCCCCACCATCCCCTTCCCAAAGCACTTCCTCTGATTCTGGTCTTCATGGCTGATTAGCCAGCAGCTTTGAGCTGGATGAGACCTCTCGGTCACGCTCGTGGATCAGTCAAAATCCTCCTGGTCACTTCTAAACTGCTCATTCTGGTGGGCTTTGTTGTTGATGGGGGTGAGTAGTTACTCAGTGTCAAGGCTGCCCACCCCAACACTTAGTGCATAGAGAAATCTCGGCCACTCATTTTGGTGAAAGATCTTTCCTCATTCATGACAGGAAACCCCTAATCAAGTACAGGCAGTGGGACTAAGGCTTTGATTCCTGCCAGCAATTGGCCTTATGGTGGGAGATGGGAGAAGGAGAACGGTGGAAGTTTTGGGAAGGGAAGTCTTCATTCTGAGGCATGCCTGTTGCAAGAGTTCTGTGGACTGTGGCAAAGGGGAATTCAACGGCAGTGATAGAATAAGTAAGAATAAAGAGAGTATGATTTCATTTTGAAGGCTTGTGTTTAAGTGTCTGGTCAGAAAGATGGAATGCTGTTGTCGGAATATAAGAGAAGAGACCATCCAAGTCAACAACACCCAATGATATGACTAAAGAAGACAGCAAGTAGCACGTGTGTGATGTCAGAAGACTTTACAAGGTCAATAAAGTATGTGAGATTTCTGCTAGAGTACAGGGAAGTGGACTGAAACGCAGAGAGGTCACAAGATCTGTTGGCTCAAACGCTCAAGCTGTGTTATTTAGAAGATCTTAGAGGACCTTGCTCTGTGACATCCTTCTCCCTCCACAACTCTCTCTTGACATCTACCCAAGTTCATGATGTTTATAGCCCAACTTGGGCTCTGTCTACATACCAGTGGACTTAAGTCAGTGGACTTTAGACTTTAACTTTGCTCTCACTTCTGACCAGGTTGTCTACATTCAAATCTGTAAGTAAAATAACAAGATTGATTTGTACATTTTTTTTTGGCTAAATGCAAATTACATCAGGTTTTTTTGTAGGGCTTCTCACCATGAAGCGTAGTGAGATTTCTTGGCGTATCTTACCCAACTTACCTCATTAATTACCTATCCTGCTTCTGTGACATTTCTCACATCTGATTCTAATTGCATCTCACCTCACACTGTCCCCAGAACAACCTCGTCACTCATCAGATAGCTGCTAAAAGGTCCCATCCCTGGTGCCCATGCCATCTTTAAAAGGTAAGTGAGCAATCAATGAGCACCGGCAGTCCAAAGCTGCCCTGCTCCATTAAATGTACCAAAGATGTACAGGTTAGGTGAACTGGCCACGCTAAATTGCCCGTAGTGTTCAGGGATGCATTAAGTTAGGTGCATTAGTGAGGGTTAAATGTAGTGTAATAGGTTAGGGGAATGGGTCTGGCAGGGATACTCTTCAGAGGGTCAGTGTGGACTTATTTGGCCAAATGGCCTGTTTCCACACTGCAGGGACTCTATGTTATATTTTATGTTAAAAATGGAGTCTGAACATTTCAGAGAAGAGGATGACACTGAGCTCCTGGTGGCCAGGGTGGTGCACAGACATGCGGTCTGGAGGACTGGCAGAGGAGGCCATGCCACTGGCAGTCTGTTCACCCAGGTCAGTGACATTTCAACAGTGCAAGTGAATGGCCAGCAGTGCTGTGAGGAGGTCAATGATTTTTTGTCTGGCACCAGGTTCTGTGTCACACTCTTCTCTCTGCTACCTCACACTCACTCTATCTCAGCTTCTGTATCCATCCTCTCACCCTCTCACGTCCATGCCACTCACTTACAACTCACTCAATCCATAATTTTCTCTCACTTCAGGAGAAGACAGGCCAGAATAGACTAGAAAGGGCCTAGATGTCAGGGTGATAGATATTAGACTACTGACCCCAAAAAGGACAGAATCCTGGCTCTGGCCCATGTCCCACCAACTGAGTGACTACCATTCTTCATTCCACTGCAACTCTCACAGAAACCTTAGTGACAGTGTCATTCACTGCACAGTACCTCTAACCACTGGCTGCGACACTTTGTCTCCCTTCAGTCTTAGAGGTACCAGCCGGAAAGCCACCATCCCTATGGAAAGATATCTACCAGTTGGCACTTCCTTGAGGATGGACACCTGTGAGGAAACACCCGTAAGCTGTCTCCTGCACATTTCAGATCCTGACACTCACTGGAAACGCCAACCTCAGCCGGTCAGGAGCACAAGCTGTTGCTACCTCGGTTCTGTCAACAGCCTGACAGCCAAGTGAGGAAAGAGTGATCCAGGTCGCTGGCACTGGGAGGGCTGCCAGAAACCAGACACCCACTCAGGCCCAACACAACGGCACCGTCCGGCTGCATTCATGAACAGGTTGGTGGCTGCCTTGGAGAGCCATGCCCAGTAACCTCGGGCTCTGCTGGAGAGATGCACATTACTGTACTCCATCACTTCAGCCATTGTTCCTTAGGACAGAAGGCATGGTAACTGGGGACAGGGAATGTGGCTCTTTCCCCTCATGAGGCACCCAGCTTGGGGAGGGGGGTGTGCGGGATTGGAGGAAGCATTTGCAGGACACTCCTGAGGTAGCTGGGCCCTCTACCTCCACCCTGCCTGACGCCATCTAACTCTTGGAATTTGAAGCCTCTGGCAAGAAGACCCTTAGCACGGTCTGGGCAATCAAGACACAAACGTTACCCACTCTCTCCTCCCCCCAGCAGTCACCCAATCAATCCTCCAGGGTCAACAGGTTTCACTGCTGAGCAGACCCCTTCTATCCCATCTGCTGAACCAGAGGAATGCACTAAGACATAGTGGGACAGAGAAATAGTCAGTGTATTCAGGTACTTTGATGGGATGGGCGACATTGCACTGTCAATGAAGCATCACACTTTTTTAAATTGCAGTTTTGGCACTACATCTGTTTATGTCTCCGTGTAATTGTATGTAGCTGCGCCAGCATGACGCCTAACTTTATGTTCAGACAAGATAGACCATGCAGAGAAGTCTGCGTTGCGAGCCTGCTGCAGCATGTGGAAGCAAAATGAACAAGGTATATACAGGGCAATGGGTTCTGCTGGCATCAGTGCCTTTTGTGCTAAAATATCTCTATTCTTTCTCGAGTCTGTGTCCAAACGTGTTGTTGTGAGTGAAGTGGCCAGTGATGTCTAGGGCAGGAAGGTGTACACTAAACAAGGAGCCAATGTGTTACCTTCGTCAGGCATGAGGGACTCTGCATCTGTTTCCTGTACAGATCTGTGTCATATTGGTGGATCTGCAGCTCCCTCCCTCATTGGTCCAATCCACTCCAGGTGGACTCACAGCCAGTTTCTATCCTATTGAATACTTTTGACTTCCAGCTTAATGAGAGGTGACAATGTGTGTCCTTCAGCCATTTATTTCCAGCCTGTGCCTTTATGTTGGTGAGGACCTGGGTATCCGGATCCGTCCCCGATAGCCCTTCCAGTGTACAACTCAGGAACAGGCCCTTCAGCCCACCATGTCTGTATTGAGCATGTTGCTATTCTAAACTAATCCCACCTGCCTGCACATGGCCTGCATCCCTATATTCCCTACTGCTTCATGTGCCTGTCTGAATGCACTTTATACAGTACTGTTATATCTGCTTCTACCACTTCCCCTGGCAGTGCATTCCAACCAACCAACAACCAACATATCAACCTCTGTGAAAAAAAACGCCCCTTGCACATCTCCTCCTTTAAACTTGCTCCCTCTTACCTTAAACATTTGCCCCTAAGATTTCCACCCTGGGAAAGAGGCTCCGATTATCCATGCCTCTCATAATTTGAATACTTCTATCATTCGTCCCTCAGACTCTGATACTCTAGCACAAACAGTCCAAATTGGACCAACCTCTCCTTATAGCTAATACACTCTAATCCAGGCAACATCCTGGTAAATCTCTTCTGTACTGTCTCAAAGCCTCCATATTCCTTCCTATATGCTGTGTTTGTTTGCCAGCAGCACCTCCAAGTTCCTGCCTGAAAAGCAGGACTGTCAAATTTCCCTTCTCTGTCAAATCTGAGAAAACAGCAGGAACCACACAACAGCTCTTTCAACATGATGCACCACAAGCGATGCTGGTCAATTCTGGGATATCCTGGCAGTGGTGAGCTGCCGTGGGAACAGTGGTGTGTGGTGAGATGTGATTAACATCAGATGAGAGGGATGCCATGGAGTAGGATTGGAAGTTAATCAAGCAAGCTTGGTAAGGCATGATGGGAAAACTAATAGGTTTCATAGCGGAAATCCCTCCAAATCAAAATGGCGCAATTGTACTTAGCCATACTCTGACCAATAAAGGAAAGCATACCAAACACCTTCTTCACTATCCTATCTACTTGTGACTCCACTTTCAAGGAGCTATGAACCTGCACTCCAAGGTCTCTTTGTTTAGCAACACTCCCTAGGACCTTACCATTAAGTGTATAAGTCCTGCTAAGATTTGCTTTTCCAAAATGCAGCACCTCGTATTTATCTGAATTAAACTCCATCTGCCACTTCTCAGCCCATTGGCCCATCTGGTCAAGATCCTGTTGCAATCTGAGGTAACCCTCTTTGCTGTCCATCACACCTCCAATTTTGATGTCATCTGCAAACTTACGAACTGTACTTCTTATGCTCGCATCCAAATCATTTGTGTACGTGACAAAAAGTAGAGGACCCAGCACCTTTGTGAGATCTTTGTGGCACTCCACTGGTCACAGGCCTCCAGTCTGAATAACAACCCCTCACCACCACCCTCTGTCTTCTACCTTTGTTCTGTTGGGAGGTCATGTTGCGGCTGTACGGCACATAGGTTAGGCTGTTGGAGTATTGCATGCAATTCTGGTCTCCTTCCTATCGGGAAGATGTGAAACTTGAAAGGGTTCAGAAAAGATTTACAAGAGAGGCTGAGAGGTGACCTTATAGAGGTTTACAAAATTATGAGAGGCATGGATGGGGTAAATAGGCAAAGTCTTTTCCCTGGGGTCGGGGAGTCCAGAACTAGAGGGCAAAGGTTTAGGGTGAGAGGGGAAAGATATAAAAGAGACCTATGGGGCAACTTTTTCACACAGATGGTAGTATGAGCTGCCAGAGGAAGTGGTGGAGGCTGGTACAATTGCAACATTTAAGAGGCATTTGGATGGGTATATGAATAGGAAGGGTTTGGAGGGATATGGGCCAAGTGCTGGCAGGTTGGACTAGATTGGGTTGGCATGAAGGGGTTGGACTGAAGTGTCTGTTTCCATGCTGTACATCTCTATGACTCTATGACTCAAAGAAACACAAGAACTGAAATGGCTTGCGAAATTCAGCAGGTCTGCCAGCATCTGTGGATAGAAAAGAGAGTTCACATTTCAAGTCCCTTCTTCGGTTGCCAGACCTGCTGAGTTTTTCCAGTAATTTCTGTTTTTGTCTCTTTCCGATTTTCAGCATCTGTAATTCTTTGTTTTACTTACATAAACAAAAGAGTCAGCCCATCTCTCCCTTCACTGATACTTTCAGACATGCTGAGCATTCCAGCATTAGACTCTAACAGAATGCTCAATAAAGACTGAATTCAAAAACACAATTTAGTTTCTTCCACAACAAAGAGATATTTCTTACCCCTCTGCAGCAAACAGTGCATGCCAATGATGAGGTCAGTTCTCCTATTAAGCTGTCTCAACATGAAATGATGACACTAACATCTGTAAAGCGAAACCCATGTGATGTCAATTCACTACAAGCAAAATATAAATGTGAAAGACACTTGTGCTGCATTTGAGCTCTCAGTAGTTTTACATTTGTGAAACTGGTGTTATGCAAGTCATGGCAGCAATAAAGAATCTCCTTATTTGACAAGAAGAATCTTTTACAGCCCAGAATTGTAACTGTGTATGCTTGTTCCCCATGCAGCATAAATTATTGTTCATTTGAAATTTGGTATCCATGGGCAGAATCTTTTCAGCACCTGAATGATGTGTGCATTGGATGAAAGTTGGGAGAACTGCATTAGATGGCCAGTGAGGGACCTACTGCTGTCGAGGGCAAAAAAAAATTCCAATTTTCCATCAAGTGTTGAACAGCAAGTCAAGATTGTTGCTGGTGACTGGTGAGATACCTCTTTGTGTCAATTAACATTCTCAATATCATATCAAGTTTTATCATTGATATACAGTTTGGCATCCTCCTACCAGCTGGATAGAAACTAGAGCGGGTACCTGGTGACTCTAGTTCACTCCCTGCCGCTCCAGCTCTCAATCAGTCACCATCATCTCAGTGCATATTGTGTGGACTGTGATTGCACATATACCTTTCCACCATAACACCAGTTTCCTGTTGGCAAAGCGACTGCTAATTTCCCTTTGCCTGACACATCTAGGGCAATAGATTGCCAGCACTTGACCAGGTGAGCTTTAAAGATGGCACCAGTATTGAAAATCCTAGAAGATCTCAGCAGTCACTAAATATGCCTTCCTGCGACACACGGGCAAATATGAATTGCAGACACCATAGGGACATTTGCATGAATCATTAGGTGACTTTGCGAAGATAATGTGAGAAAACTCTGTAAGCCTGGCAGAGGGAAATCCTCTATGAAACTTGCCAAAGTGATGCTTAGCTGATTCCTGATGAAATCCAGCCACTTGTGATTGAGATAAGATGGAGAACTGTGACCAGAGGTGTTTCGTGGGACCACTATTGTTTGTGACGTACATAAATGATCTGGAGGATGGTATAGGTGAGCTGATTACCAAGTTACAGATGACACTAAGATTGGTGGAGTAGCAGATAGTGAAGGGGACTGTCAGAGAATTCAGCAGAATATAGATAAATTGGAGAGTTGGGATGAGAAATGGCAAATGGAGTTCAATCCAGGCAAATGTGAGCTGATGCATTTTGGAAGATCCATTTCAAGAGCAAACTAAATGGTAAATGGAAAAGCCCTGAGAAAATTGATGTACAGAGAGATCTGGGTGTTCAGTTCTATTGTTCCCTGAAGGTGGTAATACAGGTTGATAGAGTGGTCATGCTTTCCTTCATTGGATGGGGTATTGTGTACAAAAGTTACAGTTGTATAAAACTTTGGTTTGGCCACATTTGGAAGACTGCATACAGTTCTGGTCGCCACATTACCAAAAGTATGTGGATGCTTTGGAGAGGGTGCAGAGGAAGTTCACCAGGATGTTTTGCCTAGTATGGAGGGCGCTAGCTATGAAGAGAGGTTGAGTAGATTATGATTATTTTCATTAGAAAGACGGAGGTTGAGAGAGAACCCAATTGAGGTCTACAAACATCATGAGAGGTATAGGCATGGTGGATGGCAAGAAGTTTTTTTCCAGAGTGGGGGATTCAATTACTAGGGGTCAGGAGTTGAAGGTGAGAGGGGAAAGTTTAAGGGAAATATGCGTGGGAAGATCTTTACCACCTCCACTGGCAACACATTCCGAGCACCCACCACCATCTGCGTAGAGATGGGCACGATAGTGTCATTTAAAATGTATCTAGACAGATCCATGAATGGGAAGGGAGCAGAGTGATATGGATCCTTAGAAAATAGGTGACAGATTTAGATAGAGGATCTGATCTGTGCAAGCTTAGAGGGCTGAAGGGTGTGTTCCTGTGCTGTAATTTTCCTTGTTCTTTGTTCTAACATGTAGCCTTTAATGGTGAACTGAGACTAAGGTCATGATTTACTACTCAGCAGTGATCCTTATGCTCCTATACACTTTGGAGATGTGCATGACACGCAGCAGGCATCTCAAGGGACTGGAGAAGTACCACCACAAGTGCCTTTGCAAGATACCCTCAGATCAGTTGCAGGAATGGCTCTCCCCAACCAACACTGAATTGGTAATCATTCAATATAAGCTCTGTTGCACAGGCCTTGTCATTTGCATGCCTGGCATCAGGCGCCTGAAGCATCTCAAAGCTTAGTGTGGAAGGACTCTTGCAGACGGATGGTACAAATACTTTGGGCACATCCGTAAAACATAATTGAAGGGGTCAAAAATCTCACCAACTCCAGGAAGTCCTTGACTTATATGTTTTATTTGTGAATGTACCAAATATCATTGAGAGACTTTGTTGAGAACAAGCTGAGGCATTGAAGCATTGGAGACAGTGCATAAATCTCCCAGCAACCCATCTGCCCAACTCTCCAAGTGATATCTTTCCCACATGTGGCAGAGTCTGCAGTTTGTGCATTGGACTTATCAGCATCTCAGAACCCATTGCTCTGGAATGGAAATGAGTTATCCTCAATCTGAAGAGACTTTGTAAGAAGACAGCATCATGTGAATGTAAGTGTCCTATTAATGGTTTCTCTCTCTCTTACATGGAAATGAGCAGAGTCCATGGAGAAATAGAATCAACATTCAAGGTGAATAGTCTTGTATCAGATTGTCAGATTTTTGTTTCCATCCATCTGTGGCAAACTGAGGAACCTTGAAATGAAAGTGAATGTTCTGATGAACAGTCATTGAGCTGACACATTAAGCTCAGTTTCTCCACCAGATCTATCTGGATCAGCATTTTCTGATTTTGTTTTCAGATATCCATTACCTTTTGTGATCATACAACAGGGGATAGAAATAGTATATAAAGCATGAATCCCTACCTGTAAACTAGATTAAGCAAAGGCATAACTTTACAAAGTTGGATTTTTAAGAATTGCAGGTGACTTCCACAATGGATGTTTTTCACCTGGTGAAGTAAGATTTCAAATCATAGGAACATACAATCACTTTTAGAGTCATAGAGTCATAGAAATGTAGATCATGGAAGCAGACCCTTCGGTCCAACCCATCCATGCTGACCAGATATCCCAACTCAATCTCGTCCCACCTGCCAGCACTCGGCCCATATCCCCCCAAACCCTTCCTATTCATATACCCATCCAAATGCCTCTTAAATGTTGCAATTGTACCAGCCTCAACCACTTCCTCTGGCAGCTCATTCCATACCCGTACCACCCTCTGTGTGAAAAAGTCCAGGGAAAACAGCCCCAGCCTGTTCAGCCTCTCCCTATAGCTCAAATCCTCCAACCCTGGTAAAATCCTTGTAAATCTTTTCTGAACCCTTTCAAGTTTCACAACATCGTTCCGATAGGAAGGAGACCAGAATTGCATGCAATATTCCAACAGTGGCCTAACCAATGTCCTGTACAGCCGCAACTTGACCTCCCAACTCCTGCACTCAATACTCTGACCAATGAAAGAAAGAAAGCATACCAAACGCCTTCTTCACTATCCTATCTACCTGCGACTCCACTTTCAAGGAGCTATGAACCTGCACTCCAAGGTCTCTTTGTTCAGCAACACTCCCTAGGACCTTACCATTAAGTGTTTCAGTCTTGCTAAGATTTAGTTTCCCAAAATGCAGCACCTCGCATTTAGCTGAATTAAACTGCATCTGCAACTTCTCAGCCCATTGGCCCATCTGGTCAAATCCTGTTGTAATCTGAGGCAACTCTCTTCGCTGTCCACTACACCTCCAGTTTTGGTGTCTTCTGCAAACTTACTAACTGTATTCTCTTATGCTCCAGCCAAATCATTTATGTACATGACAAAAAGTAGAGGGCCCAGCACCAATCCTTGTGGCACTCCACTGGTCACAGGCCTCCAGTCTGAAAAACAACTCTCCACCACCACCCTCTATCTTCTACCTTTGAGCCAGTTCTGTTTCCAAATGGCTAGTTCTCCCTGTCTTCCATGAGATCTAGTCTTGCTAATCAGTCTCCCATGGGGAACCTTGTCGAATGCCTTATTGAAGTCCATATAGATGACATCTACTGCTCTCCCATCTTCAATCTTCTTTGTTACTTCTTCAAAAAACACAGTCAAGTTTGTGTGACATGATTTCCCATGCACAAAGCCTAATCAATCCTTGCCTTTCCAAATACATGTACATCTTGTCCCTCAGGACTCCCTCCAACAACTTGCCCACCACCGATGTCAGGCTCACTGGTCTATAGTTCCCTGGCTTGTCCTTACCACCCTTCTTAAACAGTGGCACCACGTTAGCCAACCTCCAGTCTTCCAGCACCTCACCTGTGACTATCAATGATACAAATATCTCAGCAAGGGGACCAGCAATCACTTCTCTAGCTTCCCAAAGAGTTTTCGGGTACGTGATCAGGTCCTGGGGATTTATCCACCTTACCCGTTTCAGGCCATCCAGCACTTCCTCCTCTGTAATCTGTATATAAGTATACAATAAAGAAAAATTATGACAGAATTTATGGGAGAAATTCACATAATAAAAATAATAAAATAGTCAAGATGTGAAGTTCTCCTCAGTGCTATTTTGTGGATTAAGCAGCATCTCTGAGCTGGAACGTTTAAAAAAAGCAAAACACATGTTTGCAGTTAATTAAAATAAGGCTGGAAATGAATGAATCAACCATTCTGCAGATTGTGGCAGTTTGTAAAGTTCTAATTTATCAAATCTAGTGCTGAAGATTTAAACCTCTGTTTTATGAGGGAAGTGGGTAAGTTCTCGACTTTGTGGGGTGGTCTTATGAAGGCAATAACCAATTTGTTACATTTACTTACGATATTCATTTCCCTTTGAGTCAATGGGAGGGCTGGAAAACAAACTGCTGACTTGTCATCACCCATTTTACACCAGGACGGAAAGTGGATATCTAATCTGGCGAAATTTAAATGTCTTAATTTTCAAGTTGAATGAAATCAAACGCAAGGAAAAGGGATTCCCAAGGGTCACAATTTATTTTCTCGAAGTGGATTTGAGCTATAATCCTTCCCACTGGGAATGCAAACTTCAGAAAGTTCCATATGCAGGAAGGAAAATTCCTGGTTACTTTTGTTTGTTTTTTCCTCCACAGCAAACTGACTAACATTGAAGACTAAAGTGAAACCGCGAGAAAAATTAGGCGTGGGAACTTCCTTGACTGGAGAGCAAAGGGAAATTGCTTTATCTGTCCCACTGCCAAAATTGCTCTGGTTTGCAGTTCTGGGCGCTTTGCCCAGATGGAACCAACAAACACTGTTATTTTACACAGCCTGTCCTTCCCGACTTAATAGCTTTTTCTAAGCATTCTGGTACAGCAGCCAAATTTTGATTTCTGTATTCATTGCACATCCACTGGAGTATCACAGCATATGAAATTCAGTTGCCTGTTGGGTAAGTTCAAAATTGCTCAAACACCTTATATCACCAATTATATTCTACCATCTATTTTTGCCCAGGTCATTTGGTAGCTTAGAGATACAAAAATGCAAAAGTCTTTTTAAATTATGTTTTGTGTATATCTTGACAGGAATTTGTTACGTTGTTGATCTGTACCAAATCTTCCAGTCTTGGAATGTTTTCCTGTGTTAAACTGCTGCAACACTTTGTATGCTTTCTGATTACTGTTAATCAATCTCCAAAAAGTTAGATTGTAACCCTTTCTTCATTTAAAAAAAGTAGATCAGACTCCTTTAAACCTGCATTGTGTTCAAATAAGCAATCCTGAATGTTGGAGCTTATCCTGGTATTTCAGGGCCATAAGATTAAGTATTTGGTCTGACAGGCTTCATCTCCTACTTCTTCAGACCATCAATATCCTTTGCCATATGTGGATTCTACAACTAAAGAAAATGCGCTATATATGCATTTGTCCGCTGTCATTTCGTGATGGCACGCTTGCCTCTGCATCATCACACATCCATTCCAGAGGCTTAAATACAAAATCTAGATTTCCATTTCTGTATTGTCAGAGGTGTCGTCTTTAAGTTGAGATGTTAAACATGAGACTCTGTCCTCCCATTCAGGCTGTGTTATAACCTGCCCCTGTTTGTTCAACATGAAGATGTGAAGGTGGCAGCATGTCTTCTAGATTATTGTTAACACATCCAGGCTACCTTCCTGGTTTCGCATTAGCAGTTAGATAACTCTGGTCCTATCTCTGTTGATCCCAAGCACAGCTACTACTGATTCAGTCCAAGTAAGTGTAACCTTGATATACTATGCTATATAGGTCAGTTTCCCTTTCCCCAAACTGACATGATAATATTGTCTCTTTTCACCTTTGAAACCTTTCCCCCATAGCTGGTTAAATCCCAAATTATGTTTCCAACACCGCAAGGGTTAACTTAACCATCAAATCCTTTCCTCTTCCGCATGTTACAAGTTACCCTGGGGGTGCAGGCTCTGTCTATGCCTGCAGGAAGGTCCCCACTCTATATATCTCTGTCCTTATTATGTTTCAGTGACCCTCTATTCTTGATCACATTAACTTTAAGTTTGACTAACTAGTGTTGCTCATATTGGCTCAGCAATTTTCTCCAGCTCAAAGCGTTGCTCCATCATGGATAGTCACTCTTTTAATTGTCATATCCCTTCTACTGGGACAATTTCCTAAAATTCCTCAATTTCCCCATCATCTTTCCTGATTTCAAATGCCTGTTCAAAACCTTTTTTTTTCATCATTGTTCCCTTATTTTCATTCCACAGTTTGCTTCCATCCTGTTGCAATCCTTATTTTTTTTTTGTATAAGAAGAGAATGATAAAATTTTATTTCAAATCATGTTTGGAACATCATTTTTGAGGGATCAGCAAAACGGGAACTTGTGCAATCTCACTCCATTTTAGAAACAATATAGTTTTTGAATTCAAGAATTGTAACACCTTATTTTTGTTATTATTAATGGCAACAACTGAATTTCTAAAGAATGTTTAAACCAAGAGCTAAACTTGTAGCTCATAACTGAGGGGTGGCATGGTGGCTCAGTGGTCAGTACTGCTGCCTCACAGCACCAGGGACCTGGGTTCAATTCCAGCCTTGGATGGCTGTCTGTGTGGAGTTTGCACATTCTTGCTGTGTCTGTGTGGGTTTTGTTTGGGTGCTCCAGTTTCCTCCCACAGTCCAAAGATGTGCAGGTTAAGTGGATTAGCCATGCTAAATTGTCCATTGTGTAGATTAGATTAGATTAGATTCCTACAGTGTGGAAACAGGCCCTTCAGCCCAACCAGTCCACACCTACCCTCTGAAGAGTTACCCACCCAGACCCACTACCCTCTGACTAATGCACCACAATAGCTATGGGCAATTTAGTATGGCGAATTCACCTGACCTGCACATCTTTGAACTGTGGGAGGAAACCGGAGCACCGGGTGGAAACCCATGCAGACACGGGGAGAATGTGCAAACTCCACACAGACAGTTGCCTGAGGCTGGAATTGAACCTGGGACCCTGGTGCTGCGCGGCAGCAATGCTAACCACTGAGCCATCATGCCACCCATGTAGGTTAGGTGCATTAGTCAGTGCGAAATGTAGGGGAATGGGCTGGATGGGATACTCTTCAGAGGGTCCTGACAATACAGAAATGGAAGTCTCGATTTTGTATTTAAGTCTCTGGAATGGATGTGTGATAACACAGAGGCAAGCGGGCCAAATGGCCTGTTTGCACAGTGTAGGGATTTTATAATAACCAATTCTTCTTCAATCTATTGTGAGGAACAGTATCCAATAGTTGAATATAATGGTTTTTGAAGGTGAAGTAAGTTACAAGACAGAACCTGGCAGAGGGAATGCCAGAAAATCAGTCCTGGAGGATTGAAGCTCTTCTGCCAATGGAGGAGCTTAAAGGAGAGTTGGCAAACAGAAGATCAGAATCAGAGGAACAGTGTTCATGGGAGGGAATATAAGATAAGGGATTTACAAAAATCAGAGTGCAGCAAAATTGTAGAGCAATTAAAGTCAAAGATTTTAAAATGTACATTGTGAATCAGATTAATGTGAGCATTACTGGGTGAGCAGGTCAGAATGTGTGTGGCAGCGTAAAATCAATGATTTGGAACCACTTTAAAGCAGTCTTCTTTTGAAAAGGAAACATTTTAAATGTTTAATTAATACAAACTCAGCAGAATTATAGAGAACTGGATCATCCTTAGATTATGCTGGATCTGAGTTGAGTCCCATAACACCACAGCAGAGGTGGCCATTGCAATTACTTAAACTATGTTATCCTAGGGATTTGGGTTGGTGTTGTGGCCAGATCAATGTTGTAGCCAAATATTCACTCATCAATACAGTTCTCTTCTAGCTTGTTAGATTCTATGGTGAACAGCACTTCTTTTTTGGCCTTCTTTTCATTCCCAACCATAGTCAGTAGAAGAAACATTTTTGACTTGGAAAATGGTGTACAGACCTGCTGGTTCAAAATGACAGGCAGGTCAGTACAGAATAAACAGCATATTTAAAGAAGGTAAGAGAATAGTGGAAGTGTACTTTTTTTAGATTACATTACAGTGTGGAAACAGGCCCTTCAGCCCAACAAGTCCACACCGACCCGCCGAAGCGCAACCCACCCATATCCCTACATTTACCCCTTACCTAACACTACGGGCAATTTAGTATGGCCAATTCACTTGAGCTGCACATCTTTGGACTGTGGAAGGAAACTGGAGCACCCGGAAGAAACCCACGCAGACACGGGGAGAATGTGCAAACTCCACACAGTCAGTCGCCTGAGTCGGGAATTGAACCCGGGTCTCTGGCACCGTGAGGCAGCAGTGCTAACCACTGTGCCACCGTGCCACCCACATGCTTCATATCCAAATGGATAACTGAAAGGGAATGGGACTTACTTTGTAGCAACAATAGTAAGGATTAAAAGTGACACCATTGAACCCAGTCTAGATTCTTAGATCAAACAGCTGACTGGAAACTGTGTGCCATTGAAATAGTTGGGAGCTGCAGGGACATAAAGATATGAGGAATCCAGCTCAGTACTTCATGAACAATTGAATGTAATATTTGAGTTACAGACAGGCAAAGCAATTGTTATAGGGATGGTAACAAAGTCAAAGTAGATATTATGATTACATGCTTTATTATAGTTTCACTTGGATTAAGATAGTTGTTCCAAAATTAAAACCATCTGTGTTTACGCCATGTAATTATCAAGCAGGGATTTATTGCTTACGTGAGTACAAGTCACATCTGGAACTGTACTGCTGTAGTTAAAGAAGTTGGATATGTTTTTTGTCAACATTTATAACTATTCCAACAGTCACTGCATCAGAGGTCAGATCAATTTTCCTTCATGTTAATCCAAGGAAAGCAATAGGACCAGACGGAGTACCAGGCCGCACACTCAGAACATGCGCAGATCAACTGGCAGAGGTTTTTTCGGACATCTTCAACCTCTCCCTGCCTGTTTCAAGAGGGCCAACATCATCCCTGTGCCTAAGAAGGCTCATGCAGCATTTCTCAATGACGACCACCCAGTGGCCCTAACTTCGGTGGTCATGAAGTGCTTTGAAAGGCTGATCATGGCATTAATCAACTCCAGCCTCCCCACTACTCTTGACCCACTCCAATTTGCCTATCGGACCAACAGATCCACTTCAGATGCCACATCACTTGCTCTTCACTCCTCCCTTGAACATCTTGACACCAAGAACAGCTACGTAAGAATCCTACTCATTGACTACAGTTCAGCCTTCAACACCATTAAACCCTTGAGACTGATTACTAAACTTAGTGATCTCGGACTAAGTCCCGCTCTCTGCAATGGGATCCTCAGTTTCCTGACCCACAGGCCACAATCAGTGAAGATTGGGGACAATATTTCATCATCACTAACACTCAACACTGGAGCCCCCCAGCGGTGCGTACTCAGCCCCCTATTGTACTCGCTGTATTCCCATGACTGCGTTGCCAAATACCAGACTAATGCTATTTACAAGTTCGCCGATGACACGACCATAGTCGGTCGAATCTCAGATGGCGACGAAACAGACCACGAACAGGAGGTGGAAGACCTGGAAAAATGGTGCACTGTGAACAACCTAACTCTCAATGCCGGCAAAACCAAGGAACTCATTATTATCTTTCATCGGGATATTACTTATGCCCCCCCAAAACTTAACAGCACAGAGCTGGAACAAATGGAGAGTGTCAAGCTCCTGGGAGTGGTCACACAACAAGCTTTCTTGAACTCTTCATGTAGACACACTGGTTACAAAGGTCCAACAACATCTCTTCTTCCTCAGGCAGCTGAGGCATTAAGGTGAATACCTTTGCCAACTTTTATAGGTGCCCCATCGAGAGCATTCTGTCTGGATGTATCACTACTTGGTATGGCAACGGTACAATTCAAGATCAGAGACGGTTATAGAGAGTGGTGAACTCAGCCCGGACAATCACAAAGGCTTTTCCCTCATCTATAGAATCCATCTACCAGGCCCGCTGTCAAGGAAAGGCTGCCAGCATTCTCAAAGATCCATCCCACCCTAGCAATGTTTTTCTACAGTCGGTTTTGCAACAGTTTCTACACTACTGTTGTTAGAATACTGAATGGACTCACAAACTCTTCACATTCGCCTGTACCGATGTTTTTGTCGCTGTTTACCTATTATTTACTTTCTATGCAACTTAACTATGTGATCTGCCTGTGTTGCTCACAAGACAAAGCTTTTCACTGTGCCTCGGTACACGTAACAATAAATGCGATTCGATTCAATTCAGTTCAATTCCACACTACCATAATATTACTTATCCAAATTCCTTAGCAGTCCGTATTATCACTGAGGTAAGAACAAGATAAATATTATTTATCCTATTTTTGTTTCAGCAGCAGGAAGAGCGGGAGCGTCGACCATGAGGCTGACAGGAAAGTGAATCACTGATTTAAAAACTTACCTCATGATTAGGTGGAACACACGCTGAGCAGGAATGGACACGAGACTGCTGAGTAAGTGAAGTTATATAGTTGGGTGGTTGCGTTATCTGAAACACTACTTAGGTAAGGATTCCCACGCATTCTCCTCCATGAACCAAAAAACAAGCTGCTGTGCACTGGATTGGTAAGATTACTAGTCTGTTTTTTTTTCTTTTACAGTCTCTTTGGGAATTTAGAATAATGGGAATGGAGGTGAGAGCAGTTGAATGTTCCTCCTGCAGAATATGGGAGGTAAGGGTCACCACTAGTGTCCCTGCTGACTTCATCTGCGGGAAGTGCACCCAACTCCAGCTCCTCAAAAACCATGTTAGGGAACTGGAGCTGGAGCAGGATGAACTTCGGATCATTCGGGAGGCGGTGGGGGTTATTGACAGGAATTACTGGGAGGTTGCCACACCTCAGCTGCAAGCAAGAGGCAGATGGGTTACAGTCAGGGGACAGAAAGGAAACCAGCAGTCAGTGCAGGGAGCCCCTGTGGCCGTTCCCCTCAATAACAAGTACACAGTCTTGAATACTATTGGGGGAGATGACTTACCAGGGGTAAGCCATGGGGTACAGGTCTCTGCACAGAGTCTGTCCCTATTGCTCAGAAGGAAAGCGGGGAGATGAGCTGAGCATTAGTGATTGAGGACTCCATAGTTAGGGGGACAGATAGGTTCTGTGGGAATAAGAGAGACTCATGCTTGGTGCGTTGCCTCCCAGGTGCCAGGGTTCATGATGTCTCGGATCGTGTTTTCGGGATCCTTGAGTGGGAGAGGGAGCAGCCCCAAGTCATTGTCCACATAGGCACCAATGACATAGCCAGGAAAAGGGATGGGGAAATTCAGGAAACTGGGGTGGAAGCTTAGAGCCAGAATAAACAGAGTTGTTATCTCTGGTTTGTTACCCGTGCCACGTGCTAGGGAGAGAGAGGAGTTGAGCATGTGGCTACAGGGATGGTGCATGAGGGAGGGCTTCAGTTACCTGGACAATTAGGGCTTATTCTGGGGTAGGTGGGACCTCTACAAACAGGATGGTCTACACCTGAACTGGATGGGTACCAATATCCTGGGGGGAACTTTCCTAATGCTTTTCGGGAGATTTTAAACTAATTCAGCAGGAGATGGGAACCTAAATTGTAGTTCCACTGTCCAGGAGGTTGAGGGTAGGGAAGTCAGAAATGAGGTTTCAAGGTCACAAGAGTTCACCGGCAAGCAGGAAGGTAGTTTGAAGTGTGTTTACTTCAATGCCAGGAGCATCCGGAATAAGATGGGTGAACTTGCCGCATTGGTTGGTACCTGGGACTCCGATGTTGTGGCCACTTCGGAGACATGGATAGAGCAGGGTTATTATAGGTTGTCATAGGTTCTGGGATGTTTCAGTAAGAACAGAGAAGATGGTAAAAGAGGGGAACTATGGCATTGTTAGTCAAGGACAGTATTATGATGGCAGAAAGGACATTTGAGGACTCGTCTACTGAGATAAGATGGGCTTAGGTTACAAACTAGAAAGGAGAGGTCAATCTGTTGGGGGGTTTTCTATAGGCTTCTGAATAGTTCCAGAGATGTAGAAGAAAGGATAGCAAAGATAATTCTGAGTAGGAGCAAGAGTAACAGGGTAGTTGTTATGGGGGCTTTAACTTTCCAAATATTGACTGGAAATACTATAGTTTGAGTGCTTTAGATGGGTCAGTTTTTATCCAATGCATGCAGGATGGTTTCCTGACACAGTATATAGACAAGCCAACAAGGGGCAAGGCAACACTGGATTTGGTGCTGGGTAATGAACCTGGCCAGGTGTTACATTTGGAGCTGGGTGAGCACTTTTGTGATAGTGACCACAAGTTATATTGACTTTAGCGATTGAAAGGGATAGGTATATACTGCAGGGCAAGAGTTATGGCTGCGATTAGGCAAGATTTAGGATGCATTGGATGGGGAAAGAAACTGCAATGGATGGACACAATTGAAATGTGGAGCTTATTCAAGGAACAGCTACTGCATGTCCTTGATAAGTATGTACCTGCCAGGCAGAGAGGAAGTGGTCGAGCAAGAGAGCTGTGGTTTACTAAAAAAGTTGAATCTCTTGAAAAGTTGAGGATGAAGGTAGCTTATGTCAGGATGAGACGTGAAGGCTCAGTTAGGGAACGTGAGATTTACAAGTTAGGCAGGAAGGACCTAAAGAGAGAGCTAAGAAGAGTCAGGAGGAGAGATGAAAAGTCATTGGCAAGTAGGATCAAGGAAAACCCTAAAGCTTTCTAAAGGTATATCGGGAATAAAAGAATGACTAGAGAAAGATTAGGGCCAATCAAGGGTAGTAGTAGGAAGTTGTGCTGGGAGTCTGAGGAGATAGGGGAAGCGCTAAATGAATATGTTTTGCCAGTAATCACACTGGAGAAAGACAAGGTTGTCAAGGAGAATACGAAGTTGCAGGCTACGAGACTAGACGGGATTGAGGTGCACAAGGAGGAGGTTTTAGCAATTCTGGAAAGTATGAAAATAGATAAGTCCCCTGGGCCGGATGGGATTTATCCTAGGATGATCTGGGAAGCTAGGGAGGAGATTGCACAGGCTTTGGTTTTGATCTTTATGTCGTCATTGTCTACAGGAATAGTGCCAGAAGACTGGAAGATAGCAAATGTTGTCCCCTTGTTCAAGGAGGGGAGTAGAGACAACCCTGGAAATTATAGACCAGTGAGCCTTACCTCGGTTGTGAGTTAAGTGTTGGAAAAAGTTATAAGAAATACGACTTATAACCATCTAGAGAAGAATAAGTTGATTAGGGATAGTTAACATGATTTTGTGAAGGGTAGGTCATGCCTCCCAAACCTTATTGAGTTATTTGAGATGGTGGCCAAACAGGTGAGGGTAAAGCAGTTGATATGGTGTATATGGATTTCAGTAAGATGTTTGATAAGATTCCCCATGTTAGACTATTGCACAAAATATGGAGGTGTGGGATTGAGGGTGATTTAGCAATTTGGATCACAAATTGGCTAGCTGAAAGAAGACAGAAGGTGGTGGTTGATGGGAAATATTCTTGCTGGAGTTCAATTACTACTGGTGTACCGCAAAGATTTGTTTTGGGGCCGCTGCTGTTGGTCATTTTTATAAATGACCTAGATGAGGGCGCAGAAGGATGGGTTAGTAAATTTGCAGACAACACTATGGTCGGTGGAGTTGTGGATAGTGCTGAAGGATGTTGCAGGTTACAGAAGGGCATAGATAAGCTGCAGAGCTGGGCTGAGAGGTGGCAAATGGAGTTTAATGTGGAAAAGTGTGAGGCGGTTCACTTTGGAAGGATCAACAGGAATAAAGAGTGCTGGGCTAATGGTAAGGTTCTTGGTTGTGTAGATGAGAAGAGAGATCTCGGTGTACATATACATAGATCCCTGAAAGTTGCCACCCAGGTTGATTGGGTTGTTAAGAAGGTTTATGGTGTGTTAGTCTTTACTGGTAGAGGGATTGAGTTTCAGAGCCATGACAGTCATGTTGCAACTGTACAAAACTCTGGTGCAGCCACACTTGTGTACAGTTCTGGTCACCATCACATTATAGGAAGGATGTGGAAGCTTTGGAAAGGGTTCAGAGGAGATTTACTCGGATGTTGCCTGGTATGGAGGGAAGGTCTTATGAGGAAAGGCTGAGGGTCTTGAGGCTATTTTCATTAGAGAGAAGAAGGTTGAGGGGTGACTTAATTGAGACATATAAGATAATCAGAGGGTTAGATTGGGTGGACAGGGAGAGCCTTTTTTTCTCAGATGGTGATGGCTAGCACGAGGTGACATAGCTTTAAATTGAGGGGTAACAGATATAGGACAGATGTCCGAGATAGTTTCTTTCCTCAGAGAGTAGTAGGGGTGTAGAACGCGCTGCCTGCAACAGAAGTAGATTTGCCAACTTTAAGGGTATTTAAATGGTCTTTGGACAAACGTATGGATGAAAATGGATAGTGTAGATAGATAGGCTTCAAATTGGTTCCTCAGATCGGCGCAACATTGAGGGCCGGAAGGCCTAAACTGTGCTGTAATGTGCTATGTTCTATGATCTCAACTGGGACTGGAATACCATTGACCTCAGCATTCCCAGGTGATGGAGAGAATAATTAGTCACTGTTCCAGTTCCTGATCATGATGTATTTTGTCCCACTGAAATGAGCGTGTGTCAGCCAGGCTGAGGTCAGGCCTGAGCCCTCCATGATGGAAGTTCCCATATACACTCACGTCAACCATGACACTTGATGAATTACTTGGATAAAGTGCTACTGGACTGTCTGCCCTCATGGAATAGCTCTGTAGTAAAAGTCAGTCGAAACCAAACAAGGAAAGATCAATCAATGGTTATCTGGGTGGTATCATAAAGTGCAATCTTCACAGGCACTGAGCAATGTGGATGTTGGTGAGAAAGTTCGATAACCATAAGGACATTATTGATGAGCTTCTTGCCATTGAGAGCAAAATGTGTGGTTTTCTGACCTAGTATTGAATGGTGAGATGTGATTCTTGCTTGTGAGCAGTGTGAAGCCTATTTGCATGAATTGGCATGTAATAATAACTCATGTTTGGTAATTCCACGCCATTTATATACAATTTCCCATTCTCCTACTTGCTGAATTCCAACAATTCTAAACAGATGAGCAGTGTAGGAGGAAAGCGGGGATAAGAGTGAGGGAGGGAAGATGTTGCATGCAATAATGAGAGTGAAAAATCTGGAGTTTTGTGGTCTAGCAGAGACAGTGACAGTGAGGAAGCAGTGAAAATATGCAGCAGTGAGAGGGTTATTGGCATTGTTGGGCCGTCCTGTGGATGGTGCATAACGCCCTGACTCCAATGGTGACCTTGGACCAAGATGGCAAGGTCTGCTTCTGTAATTTTCTTTCTGCTGGTACCAAGGGAAGAAGATGTCTGTCTTCTGCATCAGCTCCTCTGAGATCGTCAGGTCTCAGTCTGTGAAGCAGGGTGCCAATTTCCCTTTGCTGGACATATTTGGGGGAAAACGACAAGGAACATTGCAGGGCAGTTTCACACTGATAGCTGTTGACCTGGTGCATTTTAATTAGGTGCAAGTGCCAGACATCCTGGAAGATCCAAGTGACGAGTACTTTTGCTTACAGAGAAAACAACGCACAAATTGCAAAAGAGCATCATGCTTAGGCAATAAGGTGAGTTTGGGAAGATTGCACGTGACAGGCTGGTAGATATTGTGAAGAAAAACCCTCCATGTAATTTAACAGAATTACCAGTTTCTGGTAAAATTCAGCCCTTATGTTTTTTAAGAAACATTGATGATTATCTTTCTCACAATCTTATTAGCTTAAGTTGCACTATCTAATTCTTATTTCTAGGAATAACGCCCAAATGAATGATTCTTATAATTATAATTTCATGACCAAGTTGGAATCCATAAGCTATATACGAAATGTAAATTTTAAAAATCAGATAAACCTCTTCTTGAATTCTGCATCAGATAACTGGCAATCTGCTATTCACATCTGAGGCTGTCAGATGCCTAAAAGTACCTTTGAACTGCCTGATTATGCAACCTAAAGTATATACTACCTACCGCAGATTCTGGAGATTAAAGTCAAAATTAGAATAGTGTTGGAAAAGCACAGCACATCAGGCAGCATCCGAGGAGCAGGTAAATTGACGTTTCGGGCAAAAGCCCTTCATCAGGAAAGGCCCTGAATGCTTCCTGAACTACTACCTACTGTAGTAAGCCTACAGTTATACTAACCAGATTATTTCCAGCCAAAAGACAAAACTATTGAGTGAAGTGGATAACTTCTCAGTGACATCACAAAAATAGGTTGGACAAAGAAGTAATGGGAGCCACAATTATGTAATTAATATCTTGATTAATTCGCTTGAAATTAAAAATGTTCATGCTCCAGTTAAGCACTGAAAAAGAAGTACTTAGGAAGACAGCATCAACTAATCTAAAAATATTGTAGAATTGAAAATATAGTCCAGCAGATTCAAGAACAGGTTCTTCTCCACTGTTATCAGACTGTTGAATGGACCTCTCATATATTTTCTCTGCATCTTCTTTGTAGCTGTAACACTGTATAGGTTGTTCTGCTATAATGTGCCTTTCATCAATGCAAATTCGCTGTAACATGATTGACGAATTGGGGACATTGTTTCTAAAGTGCAAACTTTTAAAGTATGTATTGATTATAAAGTGATTCCGGCCCCATTAGTTTAGATTGTGCTGCTATTGCATGATTTTCTTACAACGTGGGATTGACAGGAATGGAACCATTGCTTTATAGCAGAACCGACTGTATTCTGTTCTATTATCCTGATATACATATGAAAGGTATGAGTTGCTTGGATAACACACAAAACAATACTTTTCACCGTATCTTGGTACATATGACAATAATAAATTAAGTCAAAATTAAAAGAAATGTGCAGTGGAATATTTCAATATTTGATGGGTTTTACTTTGGAACATTTTGCCCGGTATTTAAGGTCACTGTACATTTTAGTTAGCTTATATAGCTTTTTCAAATGGCATAGCACTGATAAATGGCAGCTTCTAATAATGAGATTATATATCACACAAAAGCACAGGCATATAACCTTCTGAGAAAGCTTATGATAATTGAACTTGAATTGAATTGAGTTGAATTGTCACATATATTAAGACACAGTGAAAAGCTTTGTCTTGTGAGCAAT
The DNA here is from genome assembly GCF_004010195.1 of Chiloscyllium plagiosum. Lineage (NCBI taxonomy): Eukaryota > Metazoa > Chordata > Chondrichthyes > Orectolobiformes > Hemiscylliidae > Chiloscyllium > Chiloscyllium plagiosum. Next base: position 25,293,617 of record NC_057711.1, on the reverse strand, counting down.
ACAGGCAGATCATACAGTTAAGTAGCATAGATAAGTAAATAATAGGTAAACAGCGGCAAAAACAAAAACACAGGTACAGGCAAATGTTAAGAGTTTGTGAGTCCATTTAGTATTCTAACAGTAGGATAGAAACTGTTTTGAAACCAGCTGGTGCTGTACCTTCTCCCCAATGTTAGAGGTTGTAGAAAAACATTGCCAGGGTGGGATGGATCTTTAAGAATGCTGGTGGCCTTTCCTTGACAGTGGGCCTGATAGATGGATTCTATAGATGGGAGGTTGGCCTTTGTGATTGTCTGGGGCGAGTTCACCACTCTCTGTAACCGAATCTGATCTTGAATGGTACTGTTGCCTTACCAGGTAGTGAGGAGAAAGTGAGGTCTGCAGATGCTGGAGATCAGAGCTGAAAATGTGTTGCTGGAAAAGCGCAGCAGGTCAGGCAGCATCCAGGGAACAGGAGAATCGACGTTTCGGACATAAGCCCTTCTTCAGGACAGGTAGTGATTACATTCAGACAGAATGCACTCGATGGCACACCTATTAAAGTTCTGGATTAGAGTGGTGGTGGAAAAGCACAGCAGTTCAGGCAGCATCCGAGGAGCAGGGAAATTTCCATCCTGCTGCCCCCAATATATATCCAAGTCTGAATAGTGAATGGCAATGATTTCCCTGCTCCGCGGATGCTGCCTGAACTGCTGTGCTTTTCCAGCACCACTCTAATCCAGAATCTGGTTTCCAGCATCTGCAGTCATTGTTTTTACCCACCTATAATAGTTGGCAAGGGTATGCACCATCAAGCCAAATTTCCTCAGCTGCCTGAGGAAGAGGAGACTTTGTTGGACCTTTGTAACCAATGCATCCAAAAGAAGAGTTCAAGAAAGCTTGTTGTGGATGACCACTCCCAGGAGCTTGACACTCTCCACTTGTTCCACCTCTGAACTGTTAATGTGTAGCGGGGGGCATGAGTAACATCCTGCTGAAAGATAATAATGAGTTCTTTGGTTTTGCTGGCATTGAGAGCTAGGTTGTTCTCAGTGCACCATTTTCCACATCTTCCACCTCCTGTCTGTAGTCTGTTTCGTCACTATCTAAAATTCAACTGACTACGGTGATATCATCAGTGAACTTGGATTCACCTGTGGGGAAACCAATAGCTAGTCCCCATTAGCTTTCTTTTAATTTGTTCATGAGATATGGCGTCAATAGTTAGGCCAGCAATTATTGCCCATCACTAGTTAGCCAGAGGGCAATTAAGAGTCTATCACATTGCTGTAGGTCAGGAGTCACATGTAGGCCAGACTGGGTAAAGGTGGCATATCTCCTTCTCTCAGGGAATCAGATAGGTTTTTATGACAATAGATGGATAGTCTTGTGCTCAGCATTAAAGAGGCTGATTTTCAATTCCAGATTTTTTATTACTTCAGTGTAAATATCTCACCAGTTGGCATGGTGACATTTGATCCCATGCTGCCATAGCATGCATGCAATGGCATCATCTCTGGGCCAATGGCTCCTCTAATTCTATGCAAACTCTCCAAATGTTTTAGATTAGATTAGATTAGATTAGATTACTTACAGTGTGGAAACAGGCCCTTCGGCCCAACAAGTCCACACCGACCCGCCGAAGCGTAACCCACCCATACCCCTACATTTACCCCTTTACCTAACACTACGGGCAATTTAGCATGGCCAATTCACCTGACTTGCACATCTTTGGAGTGTGGGAGGAAACCGGAGCACCCGGAGGAAACCCACGCAGACACGGGGAGAATGTGCAAACTCCACACAGTCAGTCGCCTGAGGCGGGAATTGAACCCGGGTCTCTAGCGCTGTGAGGCAGCAGTGCTAACCACTGTGCCACCGTGCCGCCCACCGTGCCGCCCACCGCAATCCATGTTGATTGCACTCTTGCCTCTGAGTCCGAAGCTAACAAATATAAACCCATTTCCAAGATTTGAACTCATAATCTGGGTCGACACGTTGCTGCAACTCTGAGAGAGTACTGAATAGGTGGAAGTTCCATTTTCCAGGTCAAACTTTAAACAGAGGCCTTGTTTGCCTGTCCAAGCAGCTGCAAAAGGATTCACAGCACTGTTTGAAGATGCACAGTAGCAATGAGATGTCCAACGTTGGTCATCTTCCAACCTCACAACCATTTCCATCCAGAAGGATAAGGATAATAAAAACATGGCTAAATCACTTCCTGTAAAATCCCCCCTAAGCCACTCACTATTCAGACTTGGGTATATATTGGGGGCTGAAAATGTGTTGCTGGAAAAGCGCAGCAGGTCAGGCAGCATCCAGGGAACAGGAGAATCGACGTTTCGGGCATAAGCCCTTCTTCAGGATTCCTGAAGAAGGGCTTATGCCCGAAACGTTGATTCTCCTGTTCCCTGGATGCTGCCTGACCTGTTGCGCTTTTCCAGCAACACATTTTCAGCTCTGATCTCTAGCATCTGCAGACCTCACTTTCTCCTTATATATTGGGGGCAGCAGGGTAGCTCAGTGGTTAGTACTGTTGCCTCGCAGCACCAAGGATTCAGGGGTTCAAGTGACTGGCTGTATGGAGTTTGGACATTCTCCCGGTTTTGCAGTGATTTCCTCCGGGTACTCCGATTTCCTCCCACAGTCCAAAGATGTGCAGGTTAGGTAGATTGGCCATGCTAAATTGCCCAATGTGTCCAGGGATGTGCAGGCCAGGTGGATGAGCCATGTGAAATGCAGATTTACAGGGATAGATTAGGGGCTAGGTCTGGGTGGGATACTCTTTGGAAGGTTGAAGGGGACCTGATAGGCCAAATGGCCTGTTTCCACACTGTAGGGGCTCTACGATTCTATGACTATCGTTCCTTTGGTGTCATTGGGTCAAGCCTCTGGAACTTGCCCTTTAACAGTATTATGGCTGTACCCTCGCCAAATGGATTACAGCATTCAAGAAGGCAGCTCACCACCACCTTCTCAAAGGTAACTAGGAATGGTCAATAAATGATGGCCAGCCAGCAACACTCACATTCCTTGAATAAATAAAAACAAAATTACCAAAACAGTTTTATTCAACACAAGCTGTGATTGCTGGTCATTTGTTATATTACTGTGTGCATTACATTATCTAAAACTCAATTCCCACATTACAAAAATAATTCATTGGCTGTAACACCTTTAGAAATTCTGAGGATTTGAGGAATGTTACTTGATGAAAGTTCTCTTTCTGTTATAAAGTAACCTTTCTAATTCTCTGCTCAGAAACTTTGTCTGCTGCATTCCAATTTCTCATGTCAACTTAAATATTTAACTTGTGTTTAACTTAACAGTTTGCACTCTTAGCTGAGTCAACCTCCTTCTGAAGATCTCTAATTTCCTATCGAGTCACAGAGATGTACAACACGGAAACAGACACTTTAGTCCAACTCGTCCATGCCCACCAGATAGCCAAAATAAATTTAGTCCCATTTACCAGCATTTGGCCCATATCCCTCTAAACCCTCCCTATTCAAGTACCCATCCAGATGCCTTTAAAATGTTGTAATTGTACCTCCACCACTCCCTCTGGCAGCTCATCCCATATGCACACCACCCTCTGGGTGAAATGTTGACCCTTCGATCCCTTTTAAATCTTTCCCCTCTCACTGTAAACCTATGCCCTCTAGATTTGGACTCCCCACCTCAGGGAAAAGACCTTGCCTATTCACCCCTCATGCCTCTCATGATTTTACAAAGCTCAGCCTCCAATGCTCCAGGAAAAATAGCCCCAACCTATTCAGCTTCTCCCCATAGCACAAACCATCTAACCCTGGCAACATTCTTGTAAATGTTTTCTGAATCCCTTCAAATTTGACAACAACCTTCCTATCGTGGGGAGACCAGAATTGCACACAGTATAACAAACGTGGCTTATCCACAATGTAATGTGCAGCTGCAACCATGACCTCCCAACTCCTATACTCAGTGCATTGGCCAATAAAGGAAAGCATACCAAACACCTTCTTCACTTTAGGGTGTAGCTTTGCTCGCTGAGCTGTAGGTTTGATATCCAGACGTTTCATTACCTGGCGAGGTAACATCATCAGTGGCAACCTCCAAGTGAAGCAAAGCTGTTGTCTCCTGCTTTCTATTTATATGTTTGTCCTGGATGGGGTTCCTGGGGTTTGTGGTGATGTCATTTCCTTCATCCGTGTGTAGGGCTATGAGGGAGAGGGGGTTGTGTCTTTTTGTGGCTAGCTGGTGTTGGTGTATCCTGGTGGCTAACTTTCTTCCTGTTTGTCCTACCGTAGTGTTTGTGGCAGTCCTTGCATGGAATTTTGTAGATGGCGTTGGTTTTGTCCATAGATTGTACTGAATCTTTTAAGTTTGTTAGTTTTTGTTTGAGAGTGTTGGTGGGTTTGTGTGCTACTAGGATTCCGAGGGGTCTTAGTAGTCTGGCTGTCATTTCTGAAACTTCTTTGATGTATGGTAAGGTGGTTGGGGTTTCGGGCTGTGTTTGGTCTACTTGTCGTGGTTTGTTCTTGAGGAATCTGCGCACTGTATTTTTTTTTGTTTTTTTTTCCCACGAACAGGAAATGACATCACCACAAACCCCAGGAACCCCATCCAGGCGAAAGATATAAATAGAAAGCAGGAGACAACAGCTTCGCTTCACTTGGAGGTCACCACTGATGATGTTACCTAGCCAGGTAATGAAACGTCTGGATATCACACCTACAGCTCAGCGAGCAAACCTACACCCTAAACCTCAACCTGAGCTACAAGCCTTCACAAACCTTACACCTTCTTCACTATCCTGTCCATCTGCGACTACACTTTCAAGGAACTATGAACCTGCACTCTAGGGTCCCTTTGTTCAGCAACACTCCCCAGGGCTTTACCATTAAGTATATAAGTACTACCCTAATTTGCCTTTTCAAAATACAGCACCTCACATTTATCTAAATTTAACTCCATCTGCCACTTCTCAGCCCATTGGCCCATCTGATGAAGATCCCGTACTCTGAGATAATCTTCTTTGCTGTCCACTACACCGCCAATTTTTTGTCATGTACAAAATTACTATCCATCGCCCCTATCTTCACATCCACATCATTTATATAAATGACGTAAAGCAGTGGACTTTCGAAGACCTGTGAAACTGTCTGATCTGATTGTGTATTAGATATAAATGTCCCACAGATTCTGTTGGTCACTCATTGCAACTCAGAGGCAGAGCAGCAGACCTTCAGGGTGAAGGCGCAAACAGTAATTTTCTACTGTTTAAATCACTTCTCTGTGACCTCCCTGTCTCCTACCTGACTGATGTCGAATGGCGAGGGGAATCCCTTTGGGACTGAGAGTATCAGAATTAAACGTCTGAAACAAATAAGATTCCCGTTTGTTACATTTCTGAAGGTGATTCAGACTGAGCCATAAGTTTATGCATGCTATTCAATTTCAACAGGCACAAATCAAGCACTTTACCAGGAAATCTCAATAAGCCATTTGAGGGCCTGGCAATTTGTCAAATACTGAATGTTTCTTCTCTTAGCCCTACATTACGATAGCAAGAGAACAAACCAGATAAAAGAGCCTTCTTTGGCCTGTTCCTAAATACTCCCTGTCTATTTAGATAGCATGACTCATTCATTCTAGCCATCAAGAGAAGATGACATCAACCTCTAATTGCAAACACTTGCCAGTTCCAAGGATGTTTTGTTTGTCCCATTTCCCTCATGAGTCATTGTTCAGAATTCCATTCTTAGGCTTTTGGTTGATCAGCAACATGGTTTAGAAGACTATTCTTTTGACCATCGTTCCTACAAACTCTCCCAGACTATGCCCCCAGCTGCATTGGTTCCTGTTCAAGATGTCTCACTCAATGGATTCACAAATTCAGCGCCATCACCATATAATGGCATCAAACAAAGGTCAACTACTCGTGCATGCGAGAGAGAGGGAGAGAAAAAGAGAGAGAGCATGAGAGAGAGGGAGAGCGTGAGAGTGATAGAGAGTGCGCAAGAGCGAAAGAGAGCGAGCACCAGAGACAGAGCCTGAGTGTGAGACATTCTTATTCAAGACAATGCTCCTGTCAGGTCCCAGCAGCATTGAGCATAACTCCCATCCTCTATCTTGGCGAAAATGAACAGGACATGCTACAAGAAGACCAGGAGAGATAAAGGACTGGGAGAAAAGTGAAATAAATATTGAAGTTTTATGAAAGAAGTCCCCAAATAAAGTTTAGGTAGTTCATTCTGTTTCTTAACTCTAAATGATGGTAACCTGTCCCCTTGCACACATATGCCTACAGACAAAAGACCATGAGATATTGGAACAGAAATAGGCCATTCAGCCCATTGAGTCTGCTCCTCCATTCAATGAGCTACAGCTGATCTGATAATCTTCAACTCCACTTTCCTGCCTTTTCCTCCAAACCCTCGATTCTCTTCCTAATTAAACTCATCTATCTTGGCCTTGAGTATACATTAACCAGCCTTGTATGGCACCTGGAGAAGGTACATGAGAGTGCTTCAGAATGTCCAAATCATGACAGCTGCCAGGGAAATGGTAACTAATTCCAGGAAGGGGTAACAGTGGTTGCAGATCACCCAGTCATTAATGGATTGAAACCCCTTCCTGCTGATGAATTTCGCAGTGTTTTGAAATGGCCCTCTCAGTGCCATGTCGATACTATATAAAGAACTCAATGCCTGGGTGAAGCCAGCTATGTTCCTGAGTCCTATTGCCCAGGCTGCAGCACTGACCTCTTCATGGGGAATGAAGTGAACCGCTGTGTCCTTGTACAGATGGCACTGGTCTCTGCCCTGATGCCTTTGTGGGTGCACAACGGGGGGAATCCCTTCCTGCTCCCTGGAAGGAACCAGTTGCTTTGACGCTCAAAGCAAATGTCACTGACACAGCCACAGGGAGAGATGGCCTCCCATTCCTGCAGCCCTCAATTCCCTCTCTTGTATCTGATATGGATCCATCCAGGACACATGGAGCTTGCACCAACACTTTGCCTCACTTATCCTGAAGAAAAGGGGTCAGGAGTGATAATTTCTTGGTCTCCTGTGGACCCCATGCATCCTGAAAGGTTGTGTGGCTGTGACCTCTTCCCGAACTGTACCTTCTTCAGCCTCTACATTGACCTGCTGCTGTTCCTGGGCTCATCATTGGCCCAGTTCTCCTGTTTCTACCATCACCTTCTTCGGAAGGCACATCCGGTGACCGATCTCACACTAACAGCAGGGCGCGTGACTCTTATTAGCATCAATCAGTGTCGGGAACAGAAGGAGCAAAACAGGCTCTGAACATAGTCACTGCTGGCCGGGTCTGTAGATGCGGTTCGCACACACACCTCCACACATTCATCCAGCTTTAGCCTCAGTATGTTCACCAGTTGGTGAAGGGGCATGCTGGCTGAGGGACCACATTAAAAAGGGAGTGTTACTGTGCTCTGGCCTTTTTCCATCCCACACACACACTGGCTCTGAAACTTTTCATTCTATTCAGTAAAATACTTACATGACAGTTGGTGAAGCAATGGTCTCCACCTCCCATAGCACACTTGGAAGTTTCACAAACTATGGGTCACTTTTGACTAACATTCACCTCTTTTTAAATCATTCCCACATACTTTTGTATCATTAAGATTCCAATATTGAATTTGTAATCACCGATGGCCTGGTGTGCATTGTCGAAGAATGTTTACCCTGCAGGCATTGCAAATGCCCAATAAAGTGATTGCACATTAAATAGAGTTGCTGTTTGAAAGTGCATGCTTCACGTATTTGCCCTTTTCAATGTCATAGCACCCAGCAGACAAGGATCCCGTGTTTCTATACAGGGAAAGGCTAGGGAATCAAAAGCACAAAGGGATGTGGGAGTCCCGTCACTGTCCTGGAGGTCTGTGTGTTGATTGTTGAGGAGGGTGAAAGAGGGGGGTGTAGGAACAAAGAGAGGATCATTGTGAAAAGAGGGTAAGACAGTCAAGGCAGTAGGAGGAAGGTTGAGGTATGTATTGAGCTGGGGCGAGGACGGTGACAGAGGGAATTTGAAGGCACTGATCAAGCCGACACTGTCTCCATCTACCCTGCCTATAATCCCAACCATTTTCCAGTTGCAATTAGTGTCTGGTGTCCTGCAAGTGATGGCAGGGAATACAGCTTGTGGTGGACATCATCAGTACTGTGCTCCACCTGATGACTCCTCCCCCTGAGCCTCCATGTCCCCTGGCAATACTCCAACAGCCTGCCGCCATCCTCCCCTCCACCATTCCCAGCCTTATGGAGACCCACAGCATTGAGCTTCACCTACAGTGGTCCTGTCATCCCCCTGAGTCTCAACACAGCACCTTAATAATGTGCACCTCTGTGCTATCCCTCTAGACACCACTAGTGGTTACTGCCAATATCTCCTCCTCCTCCTGCAGCCCACAAAATCCTCCAATGTTTTTTTGCATACCCTCCTTATGCCTTCAAATTCCCTCTCACCGTCACCGTCCTCACCCCAGCTTAATACATACCTCAACCTTCCTCCTACTGCCTTGACTGTCTTACCCTCTTTTCGCAATGATCCTCTCTTTGTTCCTACGCCCCCCTCTTTCACCCTCCTCAACAATCAACACATAGGCCTCCAGGACAGTGCTGGGACTCCCACATCCCTTTGTGCTTTTGATTCTCTAGCTTTTCCCTGTTTAGAAAATGGTCTGAGCCTCTATTCTTCCTACTAAAATCTTCCTATCCACACACTTACTTACATTGTATTCCATCTACCACTTCTTTATCCACTCTCCCAGCCTGTGCAAGCCCTTCTGCAGCCTCCCTGCTTGCTTAACACTACTTGTTCCTGCACCTTCTCCTTTGCGCCGATACCCAATACTGCCTCAAAAATCACTGTATTATATTCTCACTCAGACTGTGTGTCACTTTGGATGTATCTCTCTTTCCTGACAATGTGGAGCTTACTGATCAAGAATCTCAACAGTATCCAGTTCAAAGCAACCCACTTGATTGGTATCACATTGACAAGTACCCACTCCTTCCACCAACTGACGCTCAGTAGTAGCAGTGTGTACCAATACAAGACGCACTGCAGAAATTCACCAGAGATCCTTGGACAGCACCTTCCAAACCCATGACCACTTCCATCTGGTACAGCAAAGGCAGCAGATACAAGAGAACACCACCACCTGCAAGTTCCTCTCCAAGCCACTCATTGTTTTGACTTGGAAATGTATTGCTGTTTCTTCAAACGCAGCATTGTGGTTCTACCCTGAGCACATGGACTGCAATGGTTCAAGAAGGCAGCTCAATACCACCTACTTCAGGGTAACTAGAGTGGACAGTAAATGCTGGCCATTCAGTGACACTCACGTGCCATACATGAATAAAAAAAGTCGACAGATCTGAAAAAAGCCTTGAGGTTTTCTTATAGCTTAGGGAGAAAGGTCAGTTAGTTATCCTGTGACTGCCTCTGGGAGATGGAAAGAATCACACATGGCGAATGAGACATCAATCACTGAAAGGAAATGTTTGCGCACTCATCAGTTGAGTAAAAATGAAAGTATGAAGGTAGAAGTGATACTTCACTAGGGTTACATATTTATCAAGGATATTGCTGTGGCAAAAGTTGAATCTTTTTGCTGTTTATGATAACATTTTTTTCAAATAATCTTACAGATATATGTTTTCTTTAACTTTTATGACACCAGGTAGTGAAGTGCACATCCCTGAAAAATTTTAAAAGCTTCCTTTCCCTTTCTATTTCTATTTAATTCCTTTTCCGAATTCATTGCTCGTCATCTCTCTTCCTCTTCCTTTTGAATTTTACTTGACTTCCCTTTTTCTTCCAATTTAAATCTTAACTTTTAAAAATTTTTTTCTTCTAACACAAGTTTTATCAAATTCTCTTTCTCTCTGTAACTTATTTTTTCATTTCTGACTATATCCAGTTAATTCTAACTGTGGCATCTCAACTTCAGATTGTCCACCTTCTAATTCTGAGTAATGAGTTTAAGCATCTATTCCTACAAGATGCTTTTTTTGTTTCTACTTTCAGTTTGTCTGGTGACTCTCTCCGTTTAGCAAGTCAAAACTTTCAAATGTTCCACCGTTATGGCTTCTACTCCTGGAAACGTCTTGGCAACAGTGAAAGCTAATGTGAAATTCCAATCTGATATTTACAAGTTTCCTATTTACTTATCTGTAGTGAAACCCCTCTAAGTTCCCTAAATTAAATGAATACTTTAGAAGGTTCCAAGCACAGTAAAATCTTTAATTTCTTGAGCAATTCCTTTGAAGCCTACTACAATTCGACGGGGTCCCCATTTGTAAATCCTATCTACTTTTCTGAAACAATTATCTGGATATCGGGAAATCTGGGTCATGGTTGCAGCTGATATTTTATCCAGAGGATTTGTGAAGCAACCAAATGCTATTATCTAAATCAACTTATGTAAAATATAGCTCAGTGAATCTCGTATTTTTAATGCGTGTATATTATTACTAATCTACATAACATAAAAGGATTGTTAAAATGTTTGATGGGAATTGAAAATGATTCTTAAGAAACATTTTGATTTATATTTAGGGGAGGCACAATGAACTGAGTACATTTTTCTATATTAATAATCATTTTTAGAGTTTGGATTTCAAAATAACAGCAAATGGGTATTAATTTTGTTAAGGGTTTTATTTGAAGTAAAATTATGGTTAGAATCTTTGCAAAATAATGACCTTATCCCAGCTCAAAATACTAAGTCTAAGTGTTAAGTCAAAGTAAAATTGTTTACAATGACTTACAACACCTAAGCAGGCATTGAAGACAATTAGTTTGTTTTAGTTCAGAATAATCAAGGGATGATTTTAGTTCAGAAACTGAAAGTCATTAGTTAAGTCCAGAGGAAACCTAAGAGTATAGCTTCTGAGCTGTAAGTGTTTCTTGAGCAATTCAGGGAATACATTTACTCATCAAAAATGTAGTGTGCATAACTTCTAGCTCAAAGACTTTAGTTCGAAAACTGGACCTTATTAGAAACTGAGCATATTTAAACTCTGAGTTCTGTGACAACTTATGCAGGAAGATCTAGTAGCTCCCAGGAAATTTATAGAACATAGAACGGCACAGTGGTACAGTGGTTAGCACTGCTGCCTCACAGCGCCAAAGACCTGGGTTCAATTCCCGCCTCAGGACACTGTCTGTGTGGAGTTTGCACATTCTCCCCGTGTCTGTATGGGTTTCCTCTGGGTACTCCGGTTTCCTCCCACAGTCCAAAGAATGTGCAGGTTAGGTGAATTGGCCATGCTGAATTGCCTGTAGTGTTAGGTGAATGCGTAAATGTAGGGGAATGGGTCTGGGTTGATTGCTCTTCGGAAGGTCGGTGTGGACTTGTTAGGCCGAAGGGCCTGTTTCCACACTGTAAGTAATCTAATCTAACAATACAGCGCAGAACAGGCCCTTTGGCCCTTGATGTTGCGCCAATCTTTGAACTATTCTCAGCTTGTTCCCCTACACTATAACATCATCATCCATGTGCTTATCCAAGGATTGTTTAAATCTCCTTAATGTGGCTGACTTAACCAAATTGGCAGGCAGGGCAATCCACACCCTTACTACTCTCTGAGTAAAGAACCTGCCTCTGACATCTGTCTTAAATCTATCACCCCTCAATTTGTAGCTATGCCCCCTCTTAAAAGCTGATGCCATCATCCTAGGAAAAAGACTCTCACTGTTTACCCTATCTAACCCTCTGATCATCTTTAATGTCTTTAACAAATCCCCTCTTAGCATTTTTTTTTCCAATGAGAACAGACCCAAGTCTCTCAGCCTTTCCTCATAAGATCTTCCCTCCAGATCAGGCAACATCCTGGTAAATCTCCTCTGCACCTTTTCCAATGCTTCCACATCTTTCCTGAACTATGGCGACCAGAACTGTACACAATATTCCAAGTGTAGCCGCACTAGCGTTTTGTACTGTTGCAGTATGATAGTGTGGCTCCGGAATTCAATCCCTCTACTAATGAAACCTAACAGCACTATCAACCTGGGTGGCAACTTTCAGGGATTTATGTACGTGGACTCCAAGATCCTTCTGCACATCCACACTACCAAGAATCTTTCCATTGACCCAGTACTCTGCCTTCCTGGGTCCCAAAACAGATCCTTGTGGCACACCACTAGTAACCGGACTCCAGACTGAATACTTTCCATCAACCACCACTTTCAGAAAGCCAGTTTCTAATCCAAACCGCTAAATCACCCTCAATCCCATGCCTCTGCATTTTCTCCAACAGCCTACCGTGTGGAACCTTATCAAAGGCTTTACTGAAGTCCATGTGTACAACGTCAACTGCCCTACCCTCATCTACATGCTTGGTTACCTTCTCAAAAAACTCAATGTGGTTTGTGAGATATGACCTGCCCTTAATGAAATCATGTTGACTATCTGAAATCAAATTATTGGGGAGAATCTGTTAAGCGGAACTTATAGATTTGATGTTTCAGAGTAATTTCTCTGAACCTGAATTTCTGTAATTTGGTGGTGCTGGGAAATAAATTTAAAGCATTGGAGTGATGGACATTTCAAGATTTTTCTAAACTGTATTCTTTATTTATACCTTTTGGTTCCTTTTATTTAATTGTTTGTACAATAAACCTCTGTAGTTAAAACAAAATGCAGTCTTATATCAAATATATCATAGTGACTGGTCACAACATTAAAGAGACTATAAATAAATATCATCAGATTTCATTCTGATCTGATTTGTCCAGAAATACCATGGATTGGGATCAAAACAAAATAAAATACAATTGTGGTTTTAAAAGTTTGATGCCATCTTTCCGTCGCTCCTGGAGATTGTGGATGATAAGCTGAAGACGTAAAACTTGAGCCTTCATCCGATTGTATTTCATTCAGATATTCACAACTTGTGAAAAAACAGACTAATGTTTCTACTATCATAAACTTTGCCCAAATGCACTCACTCGGGAAAAAAATGTTGAAACATCCAGAATTGTTCAAAGATACTGATTCCCACTCTCAGTCTTAGTTAGGGGTTCTTCACACCAATTAAGACCCTGCTAAATAGTTGTCAAAAGCTGGTATGAGGTTTAATATTGCAATTTTAATTGTGTGTCCCTACTACTTGATATGTATGATTTGTCTGGCAAAATGTGACTATATCTTTATGTAATCCTGGCCAACTTTAAATATTTTTATATTTTAATATTCTAATCTGAGTTTCCTAACTGGTAGGTGATCTGCCATTGGACATTTTGTGATCCATTCATAAAAGTTTGCAACAATACCCAACTAGAATTACAAGATGAGGGACCACTGATCATTCCTCATTGACTGGCATATCTTTAAGAACACCTTTCTCTTTAAATGATAAAATCAAGTCCTGGTTCTGATTGAATTTCTGAATGAGCTGTTTAGTATAGCTCTCACAATTCAACAACCACCAGTTGCATTTCTACTTTAGCAAAGAAGATGGCCTAAATGAGTTCATCCTATTCTCTTTGTCTTTATCATTTTTGTTTAAGACTTTGAAAATAGTGACAGATAGATGAATTTCCAAGTCATCTGCCTTTTTCATTGACAAGGAGGACTGCAGATGCTGGAGATCAAAGTCAAAAAGTGTGGTGCTGGAAAAGGTGCTGGGTCAGGCAGCATCCAAGAAGCAGGAGAGTTGAAGTTTCGAGCATAAGCCCTTCATGAGGAATGTGGGTGGTGGTGGTGGGGGGTGCCAAGGGGACTGGGAGATAAATGGGAGGGAGGTGGGGCTGGGGGAAGGTAGCGAACAATGCAATAGATGGATGAAAATGGGGGGTAACAGTGATAGGTCAGAGTGGAAGGTGGCACGCATAGATGGGAAGGGAGATGGACAGGTAAGACAGTTCAGGAGGGTGGTGCTGAGTTGGAGGATTGCATCTGAAATGAGGTGGGAAGAGGGGAGATGAGGAGGGAGGAGGGGAGATGAGGAACCTGGTGAAATCCACATTGATCCCCTGTGGTTACAGGGTTCCAAGGCGGAAGATGAGGCATTCTTCCACCAGGCATAGAGTTTGGCGGTGGAGGAGGCCCAGATCTTGCATGTCCTTGGTGGAGTGGGAGGGGAGTTGAAGTGGTCGGTGACAAGGCAGTGTGGTTGTTTAGTTTGGGTGTCCCAGAGATGTTCCCTGAAACATCCTGCAAATTGATTTCCTGACTCCCCAGTAGATCACATCGAGAGCAATGGACACAGTAAGGCCTCAGATGGAGGTGAAGGGGAAGGTGTAGGCACAGGTTTTACCCCTTTTGTAGTGGTAGGGGAGGTGCTAGAAGTGGAGGGTGGGTTAGTGGGGGGTGTGGACCAAAACGTGAGGGAGTCGTGCAGGGAATGGTCTCTGCAGAATGCTGAACGGGGTGGGGTGGAAAATATATCTCTGATAGTGGGATCTGACTTTAGATGGCAGAAATAGCCCCACACCTCTCCCATTTATCTCTCAGCGCTCTTGGGCACCCGCCCTCATTTTGACTTCATTTCTCTGTAAGTCTATTGACCTGAGATCTAGTCACAAACCAGTTTAAAACCTGAATGCTTCTTCTGTAACATTTCAGGTTATTGAATCTCTTCTGGTTGTTTTCATACCCTTGATTAGGCCAGTATTTTTGAACCATCCTGGTCATTGCCCAAGATAAAACCAACTCTTTCCATAAGAATTTACTTGGCTACAACTTTTTCATTTACTAAGTCACTCTTTAATCCAACTTGATGTATTGGGATCAGTTTGCAATCTCCATGTATACCTCCAATCAATATTTTTTATTTCCTTCATCCATCTGGAAGTAAACCTTTATTATCAGCCATCATCAATGTTTGACATGCTCCAATGTAGCTCAATCCCAATCTCCTTAGTTTATCTCCTTGATTAGAAGATTAAAGAAATATCACTCCCTTTGGTGTAAAATATTCAGGACCTCGAGTGATCTGATACTCTTCAACAATAAATGTGGAGGAATTTTCTTGACTGCTAGGAGTCACGTCTTGTTTCCTCATAAGTTCCAAGAAATTATGCTTCACATGTATCACTGCTATATTTTTAAGATCGATTTTCATTTGGAATGCACATATCACTGAGGATTTCTTCGGCACTCATACTATTTCATTCAGTCACCCAGCTTATCAGATTTTTAATATTTGATGTTCACCTGAATTGGTCTTAAGTATAACTGGAATAGTATTTCAGAGTGGATCCATTCTCATTCTCTGAGGTCAGCCAGGTGGATCTCATAGACTATGAATTCCCTGATTGGAGCTGTTAATCTGGTCCAATTAGGGAGCCCTGACTGTCAGATATAAACAGAAGTGTTCCAACTCTATTTTGATTTAGTCCCTACCCTCCCCTTCACTGTTTTTGATCACACAGCACTGCCGTTTGATGTGAAGGGCAGTGTTTGTCACTGGCCACCCGGGTGTTTTCCTACCTTCCTGGTGGTGGAATTTGAATAAAGATTCGTGCACTTTGTGTCTTTCACTGTGTCTCACACCTACACACACACAACATGGGTCCTGGAAAAAAATAAGCACTACCACACTTAGGTGGTAGTGTGGGAAAAAAAACAAGAGAAAAAACACAGGAGATTCCCACTTTGTGTCTTTCACTGTGTCTCACACCTGCACACACACACCATGGGTGCTGGGGATAAAATAAGCACTATCGCACTTAGGTGGTAATGTGGGGGTTTAAAAAAATAAATAAATAAAAGAAAATAAACAGGAGATTCCTCCCCTCCCCTTCACTGTTTTGATCACACAGCACTGCCCTTTGATGAGAAGGGCAGTGTTTGTCACTGGCCACCCGGGTGTTTGCCTATTGTGAGCGTATGTGCAAGGACACTCCTTGAAGGGGACTATCCCTAGACTAGCTGCCCTACAGAGAAAAAAAAAATAATAAAAAAAAAATAAACAGAAGTGTTCCAACTCTATTTTGATTTAGTCCCTACCCTCCCCTTCACTGTTTTTGAATAAAGATTCGTGCACCTTGTGTCTCTCACTCACCTGCACACACACACACACACCATGGGTGCTGGGGAAAAAATAATAAAAAAAAATATAAACAGGAGGAAAAAAAAATAAAACAGGCTTGTAAGGGCAGTGTTTGCCACTGGCCACCCGGGTGTTTTCCTATCTTCCTGGTGGTGGAAATTGAATAAAGATTCGTGCACTTTGTGTCTTTCACTGTGTCTCACACCTGCACACACACACACCATGGGTGCTGGGGATAAAATAAGCACTACCGCACTTAGGTGGTAGTGTGAAAAAAAAAGAAAAAAAAAGAAACAGGGGAAAGCGGAGGGTATTATTTCCCCGTCCAATTCTATTTTGATTTTTAAAAAAAGAAGAAAATAAACAGAAGTGTGGCCACTCGGGTGTTTCCTGTCTTCCTGGTGGTGGAAATTTGAATAAAGATTCGTGCACCTTGTGTCTCTCACTGTGTCTTGCACCTGCACACACACCATGGGTGCTGGGGAAAAAATAAGCACTACCGCAGTTAGGCGGTAGTGTGGGGGTTAAGAGGAAAAAAAAATATACAGGGGTTATCCCTAAAAAAAAGAAAAAAAATCAACAGAAGTGTAAAAGAGAAAAAAAAACAAGAGTGTCAGGGGTTCTGTTAAAAAAACCCAGAAGTGTCAGAGATTCTGTTCACTCTTAAAACTGGTTCTGCAGGAACTGAATTAGTGTCAAAGACACTTCATGTTTAAATAAAGGGTGACTTGGTGAGGGGATGCTCGCCTCTGGAGTTATTTCAGTGGCAACAAGAGTGGGAATAATGATATAACCAAGCAAGAGCCTGAACTAACAGAGGCCCACCGGCACTACAACTGGCTTTATCGTTGGAAAATGTGGCAAGTGGAGTATTAGAGTTGCAGAGTATTCCGATGGAAATGGACCCCTTCGCCAATCTGACTGAGATTGGGGAACGCCACTTGAGTGAAGGCATATGTACAGCATCAGGACACATTCTAAACATAGGAACTTGGGGTCAGCCCACAGCAAATCTGAAAACAAAGCCAAGCCTCGGCCAAACGGATAAATGTTTCTTCAGGATTCGGGTTGATAAGCCATTGTATTTGCTGCCAGAGTGCATATTTGAGACAGAAAAGAGTCCCCTACCCATAAATTGAATAAAGGAACTCATAGGTCAGAATTCAGGGGAAGGCACACCTTGGAAAGTCTACCTACATTTGGTTTGGAACAGTTAGATTACTTTTTGCAACTGAAAAAATGACCAGTCCTGAGCATTGAGGATTTATGCACAAAACTGACAAATTTCCACCAAACTGTCCTTCACAAAGCTGGACATGAGCCGTGTGTACTTGCAATTGTGGTTAGATAAGGATTCCCAGGCGTATGCTACAATTAATAACTATAAGGGTTTGTACCAATATACAAGACTGGGGTATAGTCAGCCTGTGCAACTTTTCAGCAGATGATGGTGAACATTACATAAGATCTACTCCAGGTCACCATTTATCTAGATGATGTGCTAATAACAGGAAAGACCAATATGGAGCACTTAGAGAAAAGGGACATAGTCCTTAGACATTTCTCCCAGGCGGGTGTACACTTTAAAAGGGAAAAAATGTGTGTTTCAAACCCCAAAGTGATCTACTTGAGCCACAAAGCTGACAAGAAAAAGTTACACTAATTGGAAGATAAAGTGAGGGAGACCAAAGGTACCGGCTCCCATGTCAAGATAGGAGCTTAGGTCTTTCCTTGGCCTCTTGAACTATTACGGAAAGTTCATACGTAACCTGGCCTCCATCCTGGCACCTTTACATCAATTGTCAAAAGAGGGTCAGCCTTGGAAGTCATTGTGCAGCCAATCCATAACATTCAGGGAAGTGAGGCAACAGTTGTTATTCTCTAAGGTGTTGGCACACTATGATCCCAAGCAAGATCTGGTATTGACATGCATTGCCTCCTCGCATGGTATCGGGGTAATATTAACTCATAGGTTACCTATTGGAAACTAATGAGTCAAAAAGTGTGGCACTGGAAAAGCATAGCCGGTCAGGCAGCATCCGAGAAGCAGGAGAGTTGACCTTTCGAGCATAAGCCTTTCATCAGGAATGTCATTCTCGTCAACTTTCCTGCTCCTCGGATGCAGCCTGACCAGCTGTGCTTTGACTCTGATCGCCAGCATCTGCACTCCTCACTTTCTCCCAATAGAGAGGAACATCCAAAAGCATATGCATGCAGGACATAGGCTAATGCAGACCGCCAATGCACCCAGGTAAAGGCAGTCATATTTGGAGTTAGGAAGTTCCATCAATACCTTGACGGATGTAAATTTGTAATAATAACTGATCACAAACCCCTGCTAGGTCTACTTAAAAAGGACAAGGCAGTGCCACCCATAGCTTCAGGCTGAATTCAGCAGAGATTTAAAAGGGACCTAAGGGGCAACTTGTTCGCGTATAAGGTGGTGCCAGAGGATGTGGTGGAGGCTGGTACAATCACAACATTTAAACGGCTTCTGGATGGGTATATGAATAGGAAGGGTTTAGAGGGATATGAGCCAAATGCTGGCAAATGGGACAAGATCAGTTTAGGGGTTAGGCCACTTTTGGAATATTGCATTCAGTTCTGGTCTCCCTGCTATCGGAAGGATGTTGTGAAGCTTGAAAGGGTTCAGGAAAGATTTACAAGGATGTTGCCAGGGTTGGAAGGTTTGGGTTATAGGGACAGGCTGATTAGGCGAGGGTTATTTTCCCTGGATGTCGAAGGCTGAGGGGAGACCTTGTAGAGATTTATAAAATCATGAAGGATATGGATAGGGTGAATAGCCATGGCCTTTTCCGCAGGATAACAATGCCCAGAACTAGAAGGCATAGGTTTAGAATGAGAGGGGCAAGATTTAAAAGGGACCTAAGGGGCAACTTTTTCACAGAGGGTGGTATGAATGGAATGAGCTGCCAGAGGAAGTGGTGGAGGCTGGTACAATTACAGCATTTAACATGCGCCTGGATGGAGATATGAATAGGAAGGGTTTAGAGGGATATGGACCATGTGTTGGCTAATGGAACTCGATTAGGTTAGGATAGCTGGTTGCAAGGAAAAGTTGGACCGAAGGGTCTGTTTCCGCGCTGTATATCTCTATGACTCTATAACTGTGCAGGTCCTTTCATGGGCTCAATATTCTTAGTCATTGTGGATGCCTATTGTGGATAGGTACAGAATCCATTCATCAAACCTGGGGTCAATGACAGAAAAACTGTGAGCATCTTTTGCAATACATGGACTCATTGGTCACAGTTAACAAGCCATCGTCGACCAGCAGGGAGTTTGAACATTTCCTAAAGGCAAATGGCATTCGACATATAAGGACAGCTCCATACCATCCATTATCCAATGGTCAGGCAGAAAGGGCAGTCCAAACTTTGAAGGAAGGCTGAAAGAAACAGCTTACAGCTTCACGAGATACCAAACTGTCTTGGTTCCACTTGATTATAGGAGCATGCCTCATGCAACTACAGGGATAGCTCCAGCAGATTTGCTAATAGGGAGAAGACTCCACACCAGGTTGAAAGCTGATTTTCTTGGTGGGGATTGGGGAAAGAGCTGCGGGGAGGCAAGGGTGAAACGACATCGGGAACACCAATGCTGGACTTAAGAGTCCACTAAATGAGACAGACAGTTTACTTAGGGGACAACGTTTGGTGTGGTAACCATGGGAATGACCCTGCATGGGTAAGATGCGTGCTCGACGTGCAGTCAGACCAAGTGACATATAAAGTTCAGTTCTGAACTATATGGGCCATATGAAAGCTGCAGACTCATAAACGGAGCAGGAGTGGTGAGGGGAGGGAGAGATAGGAAGGAGGAATAGGGGAGGTGGTGGAGAGAAGGAAGAATAAGGAGGTGATGAAGGGACAGTGTGTCTGGTTCCTCGACAGCCTTTCCAACTGTTCTGGAACCCATTGGTTCTCCCTCTCTGTCAAGCGTTGAAAATGTCTTAGAATCTGAGATGGATACAGCAGAATTCACTGCTGTATCTTTGCCGCGTGAAGAGGAGACTGACTTTCTCCTGAGACACTCTGGGTACAAGAGGTGAGCTATTGTGCGTTACTCACCACCTGTATTAGAGACAGAGTTGGAGAAACCTGACCTGGTGCTAAAACACCCAGGAGGAGCTACAATAAAAAAAAGGCCCATGCCCTTGCACTCAGAGAGGGAAGAATTGTGGTGATTTATTGAGGTCAGCCAGATGGACCTTACAGAATATGAGTTCCCTGTTTGGGGCTGTTAGTCAGGTCCAATCAGGGGACCCTGGCTGACAGATATAAACAGGAGTGTCAGACATCCTGTTCATTCTGAGAGCTGGCTCTGAGGAAAGATCACTAAACCTGAAATGTTAACTCTGATTTCTGTTCAAAGATACTGCCAGATCTGCTGAGCTTTTCCAGCAGGTTCTATTTTTTTTGAGGCAGTGGATTAGTGTCAAGGACTCTCCATATGTAAATAAAGGGTGACTTGGCGACGGGATACTGGCCTCTGTGAAGTTATTTCAATCATTATTTCCATGAGGTTCTCCAATTTCTTTCTAATCTCGGTGATCAAAACTGAGAGAAACTAGAAGAGAAGTGGGCTGAGACTTCACTCGAGTTGACTGTCTATGAAGGATATTGCTCAGAAAAAGGGCTGGATCTTCCATTTTCCTGTTTTAAGAGGTTTCCAAACAGTCTTATCATTTTATTTTCTTCTTTTCTAATAAACCTGTTCTAGTCCTCATCGCATTGAATTGAAATATGAATTAGAACTTTCTGCTGCAAGTTTATTTATCAAATGAACAATACAAACTGATCCTTGAGCATGGGGCTACTGTTTTAATTGATCTAATTTTCAAGGTAGCAATAAAGTGTGAAATCTCCAATATAATAGCCGAGTAACTGGCTGGAAATATTTAGGAGCTATTGGGTGACATCTTTTTGCTCCCAGAATTCTCTTGTGGCAGCTCTGGGACATTCTGGGCCAATGCTTCCCAAATGCTTCTCCGTACGATCCTGTGTTCATGTCTCAGTGCTGTTTCCACCTACCCCTCTCACCTCAACCTTTCATCTCTCCCGCCATTCACTACCCACAACTACTCTGTCCCTTCACCACTTCCTTACTCTTCCATCTCTCCACCACCTCCCCTATCCCTCCTTCCCATCTCTCCCTCCTTTCACCACTCTTCCCACTCTCCCCTTCCCTCATTGCCCCGAGGGCAGATGATGAAAAGGCAGGTAATGGAAACACATACCTTCTCACACAAACTCTCACAGACCCGGAATCAGGCTTCACTCAACAGTCGATTGGGTCACACAAGTCGAATAAAAACATGAGTATTTTAAAGTGACCACACGTGCGTTGCCAGAGGTCAATCCAAACTCTGTGGGAAACATTGCTGCTTTGGAGCTCATGACCCCAGAATCTTATCTTGCGAACACACTTGCAAGGTCATGTCGTCCAATTTGCCCTAAATTAATGTCATTACCAATCGCAGACCAATTCAACTTCCCATCAATTTATACACAGAGCCAACTCATCCCTCCCTCAGTCAGTCAGACATTTATAGAGGCAGCTCCTTATCATTGCTGCAAAGTACTGCGCTATTTTAGACCTATTAGTTACTTTCAGTTTCTTTATATCCAAGACACTGATCCGTTCCCTGGAAATTCAGGACATTGGCAACGTTCCTGCAAAAGTGCACTGTGTTTATGCATAAAACATTATTTCAGCCATATATGAGCATTATTAACTGTGCACTGAAATTTGAGATCCAAGAAATATTTATGATGTGATTTAACAATTGGCTCATCCACTCTTTCACATTGTGTGTAACAAACTCATTTCTTGGCTGTGTTCCCTGAATATGTAATACATGATTTCATTTCTGTGAATATAGAATAATATTTGGAGAACTCTTAAAGCCCACAAGGTGATGGGGTCATTTTGTGATCTTGGTGCTTTCCAATTCTGGCCTCGTGTACATTCCTGATTTTAATTGCTTCATTTCCTGACCTCTGTCTCACTCTCTTACTCTTAGACATTTCTTAAATCCTGTCCAAGCTTCTGGTCAGCTTTTCTAATAGCTCCTTCTCAGTCTCAGTTTAAAGCTGACCTCAAAGTGAACTGGGGGTGTTTTGAATCCTAGGCCACACTTAATGCCATTGGCCATCTGTGAGGGTCAGTGATGGCACTAACATCAGGCAAGTCCACCACCAGGGTCCCTGCACTCAGAGGTCCCCATGTACCAGGAAAGGTGCAAGTTTTCCTTTAGGGCCTAGGGGAACTCTGTGCTGGGTCATTTTATCAGGCCCTGGTCCCTCTGCCTGTGGGAAACTGTCATCTGTTGTAAGATCTTAGCAAACAAATGTAGTTCAGTTTTGATGGTATCATTAAGACCTGACAGCGCGAGGAAGAAGCCACCTCTTGGCAGCTGCAGAGGCTAAGAGATTTTAACAATCCATTTTGCAACCATTTACACTGCTCCCTAATTCCCAATGCTTAGCGTACCAGGTCTCTTAAACTAATTTTCTCCACATGATGCACTCAATCCAATTCAGTCTTCTTCATTACCTACTTGTTTCAAGCAAACATTACTTTGCAATATTATAAAATTATCCTTTTCATTCCAAAGGTAAGCACAGAATCATTCCCCTTCCTCAGCCTTCATCTCCCGACATGTTTTCTAATTGTGGAAAATTATTTCTCACCCCAGTAAAAGCTGTAGGTAAAGTATTGTGGTTTCCCCATCTGTCTAACACGAGTCACGGAGTCTGTGATTGTCAGTTATATGTTTAAGGAGTGATTTAAGAAAATTGTGAGGAGGCACTGGAACTAATCCAAGGGGAATACTACAGCAGGTCATTCTACTTGATCACGATGACACATAAAAAGAAATTTTTCTCTTTCTTAGGTTTTCTGACTTTCTGTTCCCTCCCTCCTTGTGTAGCCTCGGTCACCTGGTCCGATAGCGCCATCTACTGCATATTAGCACTCAGTTCCTCTAAACAGAAAGGCAGAATTTTGGTGCTTAAAGATTTCACATTCCAGAGAAAAAGAACAGAAGCGTTTGATCTGCACTTACGGAGGCGATCTCTTGAAGTAGCGAACTGGAAAAGCTGTTTGCTGCTTTCAATATGATTACATAACAAGATGACACAGCTCCTCGCGTTACAATATTACCACTATACCAGTTTGTCAAGCACTGGTGTAAAGCAGCACGCTCTTAACATTTTCATTTTATTTATTTGCACGAAAGTGGAATGCAAAGTTTGTTCAGTTGGTAGCTTGCTGTGACTCTTTTTCTTTCTTGGAAACACTGAGGAGAATGTCTAAAACTCATGGACCTCTGACAAAACTATTCCAAGTCCGAAAAGGTCCATGTAATCCTCTGGCAGCCGAATCCCTCAGAAGGATGGTGTGAAATAGCCTACAGGAAAGGCAGAAGGGCCAGTCTGTCCCAGCAGAGAGCAAGCACCTGCTAATCTGACCTCTGTGACTCACAGTGGAACTCAGTCCCTCATTATCAGTGGGATCCCGACATGCTCCCTTCCACCCCAGCTCCATGGAGGCATATTTACTGGCTCCACTTTCCTCAATCAGGTGGAAACCTTGCTGACTGGAGCTGCTGGCCAAACAGAGGCAGGTGCGTCTCCAGTATCGGCAGAGCCACTTGGAGCAGTGGTTGCTGCTGGTATTACACTTGGACCCTCACCAGGGTTCACCTTGGGGTCTCTGGAGAAGTGAGGACAGTCCCAGCTCATGGGGGTTGTTGGGGGGGGGGGGGGGGGGTTGGGGTCTTGCCAGATTGTTGGAAATGGCGTGGAGGGGGGGGGGTGCATTCTGATGAAAGGGCAGGTCGATGGCTTCCAGTATCCTCCTCCCTCTTGCTGTCAGGGCTCTCAACCCAGCAGTACATGCTTTGAAAGTGACCCCTCACCCTTCCACAACTGAGCAAAAAGCGAACAAGACAGGTTTACATGGTGCCTTCCTATCCACTGTTGGTTGAAGGCCCAGTGATAATGGCTTCAGGCCCTTAAGTAGCCATTAACTTGCCCACTTATGGGCCTCAGATGTGGGGCATATTTAAATTAATACTCAAACCACCGCATCAATTAGCCTGACAATGTTACATTGCTAAATATTTGACCACGTTCTCACAAGAGGGTGCTGCAGAACACAAATAGCAACTCGAAATTCAAATTACAAAGAATTTACAACAGAAACATCTCCTTTGATCTACCTAATTAGATCCAGTACTCCATATGCGCACTCTTGTGCAGTTGTCTGAAATCTCCACTGCTCTTGCAGTTTAATAGGGTTCCTCTTGTCTTTAACTTCTATCCCATCTATATTCAATAAACCGGCTATTTCTGTCTTTTCCAGCTTGATGCCCCCTCCATCACCTCCCGTCCCCTCTCCTTTCCGCATTCTGAAGAGACTGCTTCCTCAGCAACGTGCCCCAACACAGCCATTTTCCTCCACATTATCCCCACAGTCCTTCAGGCAAGTGCAGGATATACAACACATACAGGTAGTTCAGATTTACTTTTAATTCTTTCCATTTAACATGCTCCACACAGTGCTCCGGGGGATATGGTCTCCCCCTATGTGGGGAAATCAAACATTGACTGAATGTTGAATCAATCTGCCAGCATGGTCCCAAGATTCCAGTCGCTTTTCATTTTAATTCTCCTCCTTGTTTCTAATCTGAGCTCCTCTCCACAGACTGCGACGATATTCCAATGAAAGCCAAAGCTCAAGGAACAGCACCCTATCCTTAACAGCCTCTGGGCTCAACTTGGGTGCAATTATTTTAAGACATAATATCTGTCTCTATTTTGCTGCATGTTTCACAGAATTGTTGCAGAAGGCCATTCAGCCCATCATGCCTGCACCAGTTCATTGTGGATTTGTACTTTTTCCCCCTTGTTTCCCAAATACAGTGGCTTACGAACTTAATCCGTTCCGGGACCCGGTTCGCAGACCGAAAAGTTCGCGAACTGAATCAATTTTTCCCATTGTTCGGATAGCGTAAGAATGCTCGGACGTAGCAACGAACACTGTTCACAGCGCACGCGCCAAAGACGAACTGAATGAGATCACGCAGGGCTCGGGAGCTTTTGTGTTCAACAAACACGTAGCAAAGCAGAACAATGAAACCACGTGGTCGCACACAGGCTTTTTGTGTTCGTACCTTGAGTTTCGTACGTACGTTGAAGCAAAATTTTACGTACAATCCTGTTTGTAAACCGATTTGTTCATGGTCGGGGTCGTTCGTATGTCGAGGCGCTACTGTACTTGATTTACTTTGTGCTTGGCTGGCAGCAGTCCTGCTGGAGACACATCTTAGTCTGGACATTTCCAATAGTGGGCTTGCCCACCCTGCCCATCCAAGAATTCTGTGCAGGAAATGCCTGCTGTAGGATGTTGGCTACCCCTGCACCAGGGAGCACCCGGGCAATCCAGCACCTCAGTGCTGCAACAGCACCACTGGCAGCGGTGGTCACTGCTGGGATTTGTGAGGAGTATTGTTCACAGGGAAATTCCCGGGATGGAGGACGAGGCCTGATAGCGTGGAGCTGAGATGAAGTGGGATCACAATTTGAATGGCAGGAACTGAGGAAGAACCTTGGGGAGGGTGCCCAGACTTTTAGGAGGACAGGGGCCCTGTTTTGGCTGGGAAGGGAGACAAAGGACTGGAGTAGGTGCAAGGGGAGCTGCAGATAAAGAATGGGGTTGGGGAGGGTTTTGGGTGGTGAAGTGGGGAGAGGTAAACACAGGTAGAGGGTACAACCTGGTTGGTCCATGAGAGGAATGATCCGATTGGTAGCTGGAAGGAAGGGTCAATTAGAGAAATGGAAGTGAGGGGGAGGCATTGGGAGGAGTGGAAGGGAAGGGCTGGGAAATGAGTCGGGGGATGGGAAAGGAGGTTATTTGAAATTGGAGAACTCAATGTTGATTCCTCCAGGCTGCAGGCTGCCCAGGTGGAAGCTGAGGTGGTGTTCCTCCAATTTGCGGTCTGATTCGCTGCGGCAATGGAGCAGGCCAAGGATGGTCATGTCAGAAAGGGAGTGGGAAGGGGAATTAAAATGGGCAGTGACTGGGAGGTCAGGTCAGCCCCTGCGGGCCCGGCTGAGATGCTCGGCGAAATGTTCCCTGAGTTTATGTTTGGTGTCCCCAATGTAGAGAAGACAATATCGGGAGCACCACGTATAGTAAACTAGGTTGGAAGAGAGGCAAGTGAACCTCTGTCTCACCTGGAAGGACTGTTTGGGGCCCAGGATGGAGGTGAGGGGGGTTGGTCTACTGGCAGGTCTTGCATCTTTTCCAGTTGCAGGGGAAGGTACCTGAGAGTTCAGAGGGGTTGGTGGGGAGGGTGGCATAAACCAAGGATTAGCGAAGGGAATGGTGCTTGCAGAAGGCAGAGAGGGGTGGGGAGGGGAAGAAGTCCTTGGTGGTGGGGTCTAATTGGAGCTGGTGGAAGTGGTTAAGGATGATATGTTGGATGCGGAGACTGGTGGGGTGGTAGGTGAGGACAAGTGGGACTCTGTCTTTATTGCGTTTAGTGGGAAGTGTTTAGAGCAGTAGAATAGAGAATGGAGGAGGTGCATTGGAGGGCTGACTGGACGATGGGGGGGAAAGCATGATGTTCAAAATAGGTGGACATCTAGGATGCTTGCGAGTGGAATGTTTCCTCATCTGATCAGATGCAGCGGAGGCGGAGGAATTGAGAGAATGGGATGGAGTTCTTGCAGGATACTGGGCGGGAGGAAGTGTGGTGAAGGTAGTTGTGAGAGTCTGTGGGTTTATAGTAGATATCCATCTGGAGACTGATTCTGGAGATGGAAATGGAGAGGTCAAGAAAGGGGAGGGAGGTGTCCAAGATGGACTAAGTGAATTTGGGGGTGGGGTGGAAGTTGTGGGCGAAGTCGATCAACTGCTCCAGCCCTTCCCATCTGCAAATTCATCGAGTGGGACCCAGTAAAATTCAGCTCCTTTTGTTCTTTACTAGCTCCACCATCACCCTTGTTTTTGGTCTAGGACTATTAAAAGGTTTTGTCTCTCCTGCCCTCCAGCCTATCACAGTCCTTCCCTTTTGCTGTCCTCAGACCTAATTTTAAATCGTTAAGTCTGAGATAGGTAAAGTTTTGTTCAGCAAAAGTATTAAGGGATATGGGCCAAAGGCAGGGTATGTTGAGTTAGGCCACAGATCAGCCATCATCTCGCTGAATGGTAGAACAGGCTTGAGGGAGCTGAATGGCCTACTCTTGTTCCTTTGTTTCCAACCTTCCCTCTTTCATTTGTACAAAAACACTTACTGCTTTTACCATTTCTGATGAAAGTTCACAGATAGAAATGTACAGCATGGAAACAGAGCCTTCAGTTCAACTCATCGATGCTGGTCAGAAATCCTAAATTAATCTAGCCCCATTTGCCAGCATTTGGCCCACATCCCTCTCGACCCTTCCTATTCATGTACCCACCCAGATGCATTTTAAATGCTGTAATTGTACCAGCCTTCACCACTTCCCCGGCAGCTCATTCTATACACACACCACCCTCTGTGTAAATAAGTTGCCCCAGATCAGAAGCATTAAAACCTATTCCTCTCTCCACAGATGCTGTCAGACCCACTGAGTATCACAGTAATTTTTATTTTTATTTTATTTCTGGCAGCAAGCTTAGTTCTGAAACTCTGTGCTCTTGTTGGAGAGTCAAATCCTAAAAAAAAATTAATCTAACATAAGAAAGCCTTTTTGTTGAAAATAATGGAGACCAAATGTCAATTCTTTTAAAAGTCTTTTACGTGCCATGTGGATTTAATAGAGTTAATCATTTCAATTCAACCATTTATCAAAAAAATGACTGAGAAAAGAGAAAAGAGGATATTTCATTAACTGTGCAATGGATGTTTGAAGGATGACACAAGTAGTAGAGTTTTCACTAAGGCAATAAAATAGGAATATGCTGTTTAAAGTTAAAGAAAATATTTTTTCTGTTACACGGATCCTGCTGTTCTTGGCTCAACCAGCAACAGCAGTGACAGCTGTCTGCTTGAAAACAACTCTCATCTGCTCCTGCACCATGAGGAAATATAAATCTTACCCCACAACCAGAAATACGTTTGCACAGAACAGCACACGATAAGTTACCGAAACGGTTCATATTCCACCGCAGTGTATTATAGAGAAATGGCTGTCCTCAGAAAGTAGCATCAACTTCAGCAACAAAAAGTAGACAATTCGTGTTTATTTGGAAGGAGGATTAGACGAAAAATAAACACATGGCATTTTAAAATTATTGCTGTGACTATGCTATTTTGTGTGATTTACATTACTGCTGTCATTGACCAGAAACTGAGCTGGACTAACTATATAAATGCTGTGACTACAATAGCAAGCCAGGGGCTAAATATCCTGCAGTGAGCAATTCACCTCCTGACTCCCCAAAGCCTGTCCATAATTTCAAGGCACAAGTCATTGATATCGGAATAAGCTCCACTTGCCTGGATGAGTACAGGTTCAATAACACTTTGGAAGTTCAATGTTATCCAAAACATTTGATTGTCACCTCATCTACCACTTCCACACATTCAGTAGCAGCATCTATCTACAAGATGCATTGCAGTAACTTACATAAGCTCCTCAGAAAGCATCTTCTAAATCCTTAACCTCCACTACCTACAGGGACAACAGCAGCAGATACATAGGAATACCACGACCTGCAAGTTCCTGTTCAAACCATTTACCATCATCACATGGAAACATATGACCACCCCAGCACTGTCATTGGATCAAATCCTGTAACTTCATCCTTAGCAACACTGAGGATTGCAATGATTAGAGAGGTCAGCCTGCTACCAGCTTTACCAGGGCAATAAGAGATGTGTAATAAATTTCTGGCTCAGCCAGCGATATCCATATCCCATGAACAAATAAAAGAAACTGTTCTAAGCCAAGCCTCGGTAAACACATCTCCATTAAGATGAAATCCATCTGAAAGCATTGGGCCTTTATCTACATTTGTCCAAAAAGTGCACAATACCATTCCTCATCAATGGCACAACTTCTTTGTCATTTTTACCACATGTTTGCAGCAATCAAGACCTTGTTTCAGTCCAATTACTTAGATTCATCTCGTCATTGTGACACAGAAAAAGGCCACTCAGTCCATCAAGTTCATGCCAGTAATCGATTCCTTCTCTTTCCTCTGCATTGTTCACATATCTCTGCAAGGTTATTCCCATGCAGTACCTATCCTATTTGCTGTAGAAATCACCTTCCCTTCTCCCACCCTGAACACTAAGTTCAAAATCTTTGCGCCTCAACTTAAAAACAAGTTCGTCCTCACATGACCCTTGCATTTCTCATCTATAACATTCCAGATCCATCATCTAGTCCCAGCAACCTCAGCAAATGGGAACAGGTTATCTTTGCCAATCTTATCTAAACCTGTTGTGTTCTCTGACTCACTGCTATCAAGGGGAGATGTTGGCACAATAGTATTATCGTTTGACTATTAATCCAGAAATGCTGGGACCTGAGTTCAGCTCCTTCTGTTAGGTGGTTTCAAAAAAAGGAGTCAATTAAAAAGATGTGGAATTAATATCATTGTCAGAAAACCCATCTGGTTCACTAATGTCCTTTAAGGAAGGAAACTGCCACCTTTACGTGACCAGTCCTACATGTAATTCCAGAAACACTCTAGGCGATAAATGCAGGCCTAGCCAATGATACCCTCATCCCATGAACGAATAAAAAAAAAATAACTTTTACAAAGAGAACGAGCTTGTTGTATGAGCAATTCTGTTGAGCACCTTGTTATATGAGGCTGCATGTACTATTGCTCACTCACTGTGGGGTAGGTATACTGCCACTATTTACAATTGGGGCCTACATGGCTCACTTGGTCTGCAGTGCCAGGGGAAAACCACTTGCTAGTCTACTGAGAATAAGCTCTTGTCTTAAATAAGATCAAATTTATTGCATGTTTGCAACAAGTCACATGAAACCATAGACATTGTTATAGAAAGGAAGAGGAGGATGTAGATAGAGATCTTACTCCTCCTAGATTCTGAGCTGTTCTCCCATGTCTATAGAACGTTATCATAGGGGGTGATGCTTAATGTGTTCATCAATATTCACCCTTTCATTATGCAACAAAGCTCACCGTCTCTAACTTAACCTTGAAGTTAAAAGCCCCCATCCTGGGAACCATTCCGGTAAATCTCCTCTGCATCCACAAAAGGATCATCAATATTTTCCTAGAGTAAACTGGATCCAATACTCTAGTCATGGCCTAACCACAGTTTTATAAAGATCCCACATATTTTCCCTGCTTATGTACTCAACGTATTCTATTTATGAAGCCCAAGATTCCATATGTTTGTGAATTCAGTCCGATCTGTAACCTTCATACCTCCATGTCCATAAATACCCTTTGGTTCTTGCACATTTAGAATTTTGCCATTAATTCTATTTCGTCTCTCCTATTGCCTTCTGCAAAACACGTCACTTTACATATTTCTACATTAAATTCCATCTGCCACATTTATTGTCCAATTAGTTAGCATATTTATGTTGATTGATATCATCTTCACTGTACGCCACACTTCCGGGTATCAAAACAGTATGGTCCTAACACTGACTTTAGGGCAGAACCACTGTCCTCCAGTTTGGAAAACAACCATTTACCAAACTTGTTGTCTTCTGTCCTAATGATTTTTTTTCTTTATCCAAGCTGATACTGAACATCCTATTCCCTAAGACTCAATCTTGTTAAGCAGCCTTCTGTGTGGAATTTTGCTGAATTAAAAAAAAAACACATAGACAACATCACAGTGTTCTCTTAATCAACACTCTCTGGGTACTTCATCACAAGCATTCTTGGAATTTTTGGAATCTTGGAATTTCCTTTTGGAACAGTCCAGAGCTATCTGCCCTTTACAAATGACTGTGTTTATGGTCAACTCCCACCACTAGGTGGAGCACAGCATGCACATTGAAGAATTCTAGATCCTGGGCTGCAGTATTTTTAAAGTTAAATACAGAACAAAGTCGGTTATCCAAACGTCAATTATCCGAATTTCAGATTATCTGAACAAGATCTCAAAGTGCCATAAAAATGTCATTCATTATCCGAGCAATCAGTTATCCGAGCAGTCAGTTATCCGAACAAAATACTCCCTGCCTGTCTTGTTTGGATAATCGAGGTCATTCTGTACTGATTCAGTCAGGAGGTGCATTTGGCACTGAGTTAGAGGAGCTGTGTGCTCTGAGAAGTGAGAGCTGCCTGCCCATTAATAGTGGCAAAGCAAGGTGCTAATTTTAGCAGGCAGCTGCTCTGTAATGGATAGACGTAGACAGCGATCTTGCGCAGCAAAGTGTTTGTGCTGGCATCAGTTGGAACCACAGATTGAGTTGGAAAGATCACTGCAAATAAATTATTCAGTCCAGTGCAAGAGGTACAAAGATATTAAGACATACATAGCCATTACACTGCTGGCTGCATTTCAGGAATGATGTCAGAGGTATAACCAATATGTGTCACTGGAACTTGGCAGCCATTTTTAATGGCAATGCCCTTCTCCTGCTTTCGGAGGAGCCAAATGTTCCATTTGCAAATCTGTCCTGGTTCTCCTTAATCAACCCAAACCTTTTCAATCACTTATTAGCTTTGTCTCCTGATTATTGTGTTTTAATCATTACCTACCACTGATGTTGGTCTGATAGTCTTGTATTTAAGAAGATGTCCTTACACTCTTTCTCAAACATTTGCTGCACACCAACCTTTTGGACCTCCCCCCTATGTAGTGGTGTTTATGGCAAGCTGTTTTATTTTCTCTATCACCACCTTCCTGAGATGCAGGCCACCCAGACCAGGTGATTTATCCACTCTGTGCTATAATCTAGAATTTCCATTGTATGGTGCTTCACAATTTTTATCCCATCCTTCATCTCTGCGACCTGTGCTCCTACCAATATTTCTCCATGATCCTCTTCCTTAGTAAACATTGACACATTGGACTTATTAGTATTTCAATCTTGTTTTAAGCAGATACCACTTTCGTTATCTTTAATAGGCACCACCATTGCACTTAGTGGTCACTTACTATTTACATTCCTTTAGAAGTTTTCTCTTTCATGTAAATTCTATTCTCATTTTTTTAAAAAAACAGTTTTAATTTCCTCCCAAGGTTTTGTATTTGTCTTGGTTCTCATTGAAGAACTCCCTGGCATATTTTAACCTTTTTTTTGTTTCATCATGCTCGCTATCAGCCTTAACCATCTAAGGAGCCCTAATCAGAGTTGCTTCTCCTTTTTTCACTGTTAGAAGGTGTGTAGCCTGTACCTCAAACATCACTTCCTTAAAGGTTGCTCATTGTTTCAATATCCGTGTCAACATTTGTTTCATTTTATCCTGACCAGGTTCCCTTCTTACCCTAATGAACCCAGCCTCCATAGAGGGGTTGGCGGTTGGTGGATGTGTTAGCAGCTGCAGTGGGGACATGCGTGACCAGTGGCCCAGTGCGGAGCATGGTGACAGCTAGTGGTCAGATCACATGGAGGCCCCCTGAACTCGTCTGCTGTGGAGAGCTTTTGGAAACAGACTGTGATGTTTGTCTTTTCAACTTTGCCTCTTGTTTTTTCTAACCTGCGGATATACTGTGTATAGCTGTACTATGTCTTTGTGTTCTTCATTTCTCTATTCTGTAACAAGGGATTGTACCTAGGTACCTTTGTACCTAAGATGATGCTGTAGTGGCAACATAAATGTATAACTCATTTGAGTGCATGTGACAAAAAAGTTAATTAAATTAAATTCAATTCAAGTTAGCTCTTGTCCATTCCTCACCCAGCTAAACGATACAATGGTCATGCTTGTACCTGGTCCATTTGAGTCACCTCCTTCCCAAGAACCAGACCAACCAATGCCTCCTTCCTAATTGGACTGACCAAAGAAGTTCTCCTGAATGTACTTCAGCTATGCTTCCCACTCCTTAGACTTTGGTCTATCATTATCCCTATTGATCCTTGGATGACGAAAGACCCTAATAGCATCATTCTTCATCTTTTTGGGTGTCTCTCTGATCTCTCTCTAGATTTGCAATTTTGACTCTCACTCACTATTTGGAGGCCACGTAATATGATCATCTATCTTTTGCTTCTCTACTGTACCAACTTGACTCTGTTTTCTGCCCCCTCAAGGACATCCCATCTTTCTAACATGACGATGTCTTCCATTATCAGTACAGGCACTAAACCTCCCTTAGTTCTTTTCCTATCTTTCCTGAATACCTTGTATTATTGCAGTTTATGTAACCATTCCTCACCATTTGAAACCACCTTTCCTGATTGCTACTTCACATTCCTGTGCTTTTAACTCACCAACATTATTGAACATACTTAGTGAATACTTATATGAATTCTAGCCCTGCCTTTCTATTTCTTATAGTACTCCATAGTACTCGTAATGCCCTTCTATCTAATCTGGTGCTCCTTCCTTCTCTAGTACTATCCAGTGCGCTCATTCCTTTATGTATCTTATTCCTCAATTCTCCTACACACTAGCACTTTTTCTCCTGCCCTTCCCAATTCTACTAATACACATTCCTATGAGGACATTGGTCTTGGTACTATTGAGGTGCAACACATCTCTTTTAAATAGGAGCTTCCTGCCCAAAAACTGGCCCCATTCCCCAAGAATCTGAAACCTTTGTTCTTGCACCATGCCTCATAACAAACATGGGTGCTCCCTGTCTTCCTATTACTAAACACAGAATGGTGGGAACTGAGAGCAAATATACCATAGCACCATACGATGTAGTAGCAGAAGTAGGCCATTCTGTCTATTGAGGCTGCTCTCCTACTCAATAAGATCATGGCTGATCTGATAATCCAACAACTCCACGTTCCTGCCTTTCTCCCCTAATGTTGATTCCCTCACAGATGAAAAATCTATCTCAGCCTTGAATATACTTAATATATTAATTCTCTGTAGTAAAGAATTGCACACATTCACTAACCTCTGAGAGAAGAAAGCCCTCCCACCTCTGTTTTAATGTATGATCCCCTATTCTGAGATTATGCCCCCTGGTCTTAGAATCTCTTAAAGAGGGAAACAACCTTTCTGCATCTATGCTGTCAAGTCCCCTAAGAATCTTGTATGCTTTAATAAAGTCACCACTCATGCCTTTATATTCCAATGAATACAGGCCCAATCTACACAACCTCTTTTCATTAGACAGACCCTCTATACCTGGTATCAGCCTGATGTACTTTCTCCGAACTGTCTCCAATTGTCAATATATCTTTCCTCGGGTAAGAGGCCCAAAACTATTCA
Source organism: Chiloscyllium plagiosum (assembly GCF_004010195.1). NCBI lineage: Eukaryota > Metazoa > Chordata > Chondrichthyes > Orectolobiformes > Hemiscylliidae > Chiloscyllium > Chiloscyllium plagiosum. The sequence goes on along the minus strand of NC_057711.1, from coordinate 25,259,271 downwards.
GAGTTCTGGTTATGGTCTGACTGATGCCCCATATAGTTTTAGCAAAACTTCTCTATTAGAACCCAGTTTTGATTTATTGTCAGATTTCCTCTGTTGTATTTATAAGAGTTTTTGGAGGAGAGTCACTTGTTGTCTCAATTAGGTTTAGAGCCATAGTCTGATGGAGCAGGAGTGAATTATTCAAAACCAAATAACATGTTGAAACAAGTTGAAATGGGAGACAGAAAGAAAGAATAGCCTCGGGTCTGTCCATTCATGACCACTCCCTACAATGCCAATCATCTCCTTGGCTCCTATATCACTAGGAGCCCAGACAACATTACACAAGAGTTAGCTCTCCAGTCTCAGTATCAATAGGCTTTCCTCTGTAGTCTTCAATGGTTGTCTAGATGGTTCTTGCTGCGACAGTCTGAGAGCTGGCTTTGAGGAGCTGGATCAGTGTCAAGGACTCTTCACGTGTGAATATGGAGTGGTTTGGTGACAGGATACCAGCCTCTGTGGAATTATTTCACCCGTCACGTCATCAATTAAGTGATGCTGTCCTTCAGTCAAAAGTAATTTCCACACAGTTGACCAACCTATGTGATAAATCTATTCATTGTCCTTGCGTTTAATTGGGTCAATGGAGTAGGAACAGTTCCCCTTTTATAGAAAAACACCTTTATTTTCTACAGCATTGATTCTGTTTAAAAACAATAGTTTAATCAAAGCAACAGCTGTGAACATGTCGAGCAAGCAAAGGCTTTGGGGAAAAATAAACTCAAGTCTACCATTATTAATATTGCTACTGATTAAATAATTGATTACTTGCTTGACTTAATCAAATAATAATTAGACTTAGTTTTAAATCAATGGCTACAAAGTAAAAAATCAATACAGGTTTAATTGATAAAATCAAAAGAAATGCAGCAATAAAATACAAAAGTATAAAATTTCAAAAAATGGTGTATGCAGGCTGTTTTGAACCTCCTCTTCACATAATACACTTTGAATTGAAGTCTTTGATTCAACAACACCTGCAGTTTCAAAGTTGCAGACCATAAGAAATAGGAGCAGATGAAGGCTGCTCAGCCCCTCAAACCTACTCTCACCATTCAATAGGATCATGGCTGATCCGACATTCCCCATGTCCATTTTCCTGCCCTTTCCCTGTGACCCTTAATTCCCTTAATTATCAAGTACCTATCTATCTATCTCGGCCTTAAATACACACAAGGACTCTGCCCATACCACTCTGTGACAAGGAGTTCCAAAGAGTCTGAATCCACTAACAGAAGAAATTCCTCCTCATCTCAGTTTTAAATTGGTGCTTCTTTATTCTGAGACTATGCCCTCTGGCCATAGGCTCTCCTGAGAAAGGAAGTATTCTCTAAGCATTTACTGTGTCAAGGCCTTTCAGAATCCTATATGTCGCAATGAGATCACCTCTCATTCTTCTAAACGCGAGTGATTAGAGTCCCAACCTATTTAGCAGTTTTTTATAAGACAATCCCTCCATCCCTTCATCCTAGGCACTCTTCTCTGAACTGCCTCCAATGAAATGATATCTTTCCTTAAATATGGGAACCAAAACTGCTCACAGTACTCCAGATGTGATCTCACCAGTGCCTTGTACACTTGCAGTTAGACTTCCCTACTTTTATACTACACCCACCTGCCTCCCAATTTAAATAAGGGCCAACATTCCATGAGCCTTCCTGATTACCCACTGCATCTGTGTCCTAGATTTCTGTGTTTTGTGCACAAATACCCTCACATCCTTTTGTGTTGCAGCTTTTGCAGTTTTTCTCCATTTAAATAATACTATTCTCCCTTCCAAAATTAACATCACATTTTCCCACATTATTTACCAACTTTCCTTACATTAGATTACTTACAGTGTGGAAACAGGCCCTTTGGCCCAATAGGTCCACACCGACCCAACGAAACGCAACCCACCCGACCCATTCCCCTACATTTACCCCTTTAAGCTTGTTCTATTATTAAATTTTCCTACATTTTGTAGCTCCTTGGTACAAATGATATTCACACATTTTGTCCCTTCCTTTTGCTTTCTGGTAACAATCAGCCCCATCACTAACCTGCACTCCTCCCTTCTCCTTTACTTTTGATTTTATAATTTTCCACACAACTGAACCCACACCCTCCACTATTTCGTTTAAAGCCCCATCCCCAGCCCTACTATTGTAATTCAATAAGACTCTTGCCCCAGCATGATTCAGGTGGAACAAGTCTCATCGGAACAGCTCCCTCCTTCCCCAAGCTAGTGCCAATGTCCCATGAATTTCTCCCACATCAATCTTTGAGCCATGCTTTTACATCTTTAATCTTACTAAGACTGTGCCAATTAGCTCATGGCTCACATAGTAATCTGGAGATTAGTATGTGTTTGATTCTGCTTTCTAATTTAGCCTCTAGCTACTCATATTAGCTTAGCAGATCCCCTTTCCTCTCTCTACCTATTTCGTTGATACCTACATTGAACATAGAAACTGGATCTTTCCCCTCCCATTCTAAGTTCATCTGTAGCCCACATGAGATATCCTGAACCTGGGCACTAAGCAGGCAAAACAGCCTTCAGGATTTTCAGAATCGTGTCTATTCCCGTGACTTTACGATCTCTGATTACAACTACACATGTCTTTTCTCCCCTGTCCTGTTTCATTGTGATAAAGTCAGTTTGCTCATCCTCTGTACAGCCCCCACTCTCATCAATACATGGGGCAAGAATCACAAACCTGTTAGACAAGCTCAAGAGCTGTCACTCCTTCAGCACTACCTCCTGGATCCCTCTACATGTCTCACTCATAGTTACACCCTCCTGTCCCTGACCACAGCCTGAATTTGAGATAGTTAATCGAAGGGATGCAAATGCTTCCAGAAACACAGCATCCAGGTAACTCTTCTCTCTCCCTGATATGTCACAGTGTACAAAGCTCAGACACCTGCTCATCAACTCTGAGCCAGAGTTCCTTAAGCAACCAACTCTTGCTACAGATGTAGTCACTATGAAGCACAATGGGGTCCACCAGTGCCTACTTTACAAAGTACAACAAATCAGCTGGCCCTGCAGATCTATTTTATTACTTAATTCTTAATTTGTGTTTTTTAAAAAAGTTCATGGAAGTCTTTAGTTTATAAACAGTAAACATTTCTTCAATTTACCTTCAATAGGAGATAACTTTTAATAGGAACTTTTAATAGATAGTCAATTTTGCAGCTATTACCAACCAGTGAGTTGCTAGTTTTCCTGTGCTGCCATTCTTTGCATTGTTCTGGGTGCTGATCCTGACCTTCAATTTATCCTGTTTGGAAAAGCATTACAAACAATGACCCAAAAACACAAGCAAAAAGCTTCCCCTTACATTGCACTCCTATTCTGCTCCAAAATCTCCAAACAATATATTCACTTGGCCATGTCTTACTCCAGACATTTGAAGATCTCAGTATGAATTATGCATCCCAGATGATGAATTGTAATATCAGGGATGAATTCTTGGATAGCCTTTTTAGTGGTTAGTAGACAACTTCAGTCATGTTATTGAACCATTACTTTGTAAACTCCTGTGAGCTAGGTTACTTTCAAGTCAAGTGACATTGGCTATTGAGGGAGTGCAGCGTAGGTTCACGAGATCAATTCCTGGAATGGCGGGACTACCTTATGCTGAAAGACTGGAACGACTGGACTTGTATACCCTTGAGTTTAGAAGACTGAGAGGGGATCTGATTGAGACATATAAGATTATTAAAGGATTAGACACTCTGGAGGCAGGAAACATGTTTCCGCTGATGGTGAGTGCCGAACCAGAGGACACAGCTTAAAAATACGGGGTAGACCATTTAGGACAGAGATGAGGAGAAACTTCTTCACCCAGAGAGTGGTGGCTGTGTGGAATGCTCTGCCCCAGAGGGCAGTGGAGGCCCAGTCTCTGGATTCATTTGAGAAAGAGTTGGAAAGAGCTCTCAAGGATAGTGGATTCAAGGGTTATGGAGATAAGGCAGGAACAGGATACTGATTAAGGATGATCAGCCATGATCATATTGAATGGTGGTGCAGGCTCGAAGGGCAGAATGGCCTACTCCTGCACCTATTGTCTATTGTCTATTGTCTATTGACATTGATGGCCATTTTACAGCGTCCAATCCATTTTTGTTTTCTCTGAAATCAAACTCCAAAGGGTTTAAAGCTTTTCAATACACTTTAAAGATAAATAGCCTTTTTAAATATCGTAACGATAATAATAATATATATGATTTTATACATATATATTTTAAAAAGTCATTGATGAACAAGGCTCAATTATAGGAGGGGAATTCACATCTCATTGCAGTGCTTGAAACTGGGATGCAATCCTGCTCAGGCAATTGTTCAGATTTTGGGACAGCATATTCTCAATGATGGCCATCAAAGCGACAGTCCAATTCAAGGTGTTGAACCAAGAACTGCTGGACTTATGAGAGGGACTGTAGCTCCATAGCTAGAGCGAGTATTTGTCAGTCTTCAGTGTTCAGCTTGCGAGCTGGTGGAAGCTTTGTTTTGGAAGCAATGACGAGGCTGGTAGGCAGATCACAACAGGAGGGGAGGAGATAGTGGCCACAGTTGTGCCATTATTGCCTTGAGACTGGGTGTTGCTGCTAATGGACCCCTCAAAGGCTACAGAATATCTATAAAGAAGGGCCTCTTTCACCATATTCCAACTTGGCAGACTTCCGACATAGTGGTGAATGCTCCTAACACATATATAGTACCTACAGAAGAGGGAAAGGGCCTTAATTGGCTACTTAAGTGGCTCAGTGGCCATGCTACCAAGTTCCCAACAATATATAATGCGTAGGTTAGGTGCATTAGTCAAGGGTAAATATAGGGCAGGGGGATGGGTCTGGGTGTGTTACTCTTCGGAGGGTCGGTGTGCACTTGTTGGGCTGAAGGGCCAGATTCCACACTATAGGGATGCTAATGCTAATATCTGGGTTGTGGTACGACATGGGCCTCTCCTGTTAAGGCTTCCTCCATCCACGTTGATCACAATGGACTGAGAAAATTCAACTCACATCCTCGATAGAGCTTTGTGACTATGATATAAGTACTTCTTTATTTTAATGATACAAGATAGTGATGGATGCAAAGTGACATAGTTGCCATGTCAGCTGGTTCTATTTTAAACCTCAAATTTCAAGCTTGTAATCTGGTTCCAACAAGCAACCACATTACTGTGCACTTGTTTACTTTTGATCATGACAGACATGCATCCATTAGATCTGTTGCTAATTTTCTGAATGATGTTGAGATAGGGGTTGTTACTAGAGGAGGATGTTGCTTACAGATAGGGCAGTGAATTGAGATAAAATGATGCATCTTGATCTAATATTGGCTTTGCTGATGACATGGGGCTTTGAATTGATGCTCTCTTTAATCACAGAGATCATTGGGCTATAATCATAAAACATTTCCCGAAATCATTGTGTTTGTAATGGCAGGCTTTTCACTAGAGGTGAGGTGCCTATGTTAACATGAGGGAGCATTGTTCCAGCATCTGTGGAGAGAAAACTGAATTAATGTTTCAAATCTGTGACCTTCATCAAGGTTGTCTACAAAACACAAACTAAAGCATAAAAAGCTCAAAGAGTAATAGCTGCTGGATTGTTATATGATTGCCATACACCAATTGGTAAAAGGTCATGCAGATTAGAGAATTCAATGCTTGTGGGAAAGAGAGGCTTTGATTCATGATAGCTGTACTGAGGAAAGAGGGAGCTAGCCCACTGGAAATTCATTTGCTCAAACTTGTATTGGCATCTGGGCGAGTTGTACACTAGGGGCTGTGGGTATGGCTGAAAAATAAAAGGGTTTGGCCAAGAATCAGGTAAAGGGACACTTCAACATCTAAACAGAATGGCATGGGACGTGATGGCATGGTTATCACTGCACTGTTAATCCAGAGATGCAGGCAACATTCTGGGGACCTGAGTTTGAATCCTGCTGTGGCTGATAGTGAATTTGAATTCAGTAAATATCTGGAATTAAGAGCCTAATGATGATCGTACATCATTATTGATTATTGGAGAACATTTGGTTCACTAATGTCCTTTAGGAAGGAAACTGCCATCCTTACCTGGTCTGGCCTCCGTGTGTCTCCAGGCTCACAGCAATGTGATTAACTCTTAACTGCCCTCTGGGTGATTAAGGATGGACAGTAAAATGCTGACCAAGCCAATAATGCCCTCACCCCATGAATAAAGTTGAAATAAATGATTAGACCTTGTAAAAAGGTAATGTAGTAAAATTGAATGAGATTTTAATCTTTGTATAGTCATGACATTTCAAGTTGACAGTGCTAGCCTTCAAGATGAGTTGCAGAATATTGTTGTGATGGATTGCTGGAGCAGTATTTTGGAATCAACAGGGAGATAACACTCCTTTATATCTAGTATTGCATAATGAATCATGGTTAATTTGTAATTTCTTAGTAATAGACACTCTAGGCATAAGTGCTCGTAATGTAATTAAAGTCCATGTCAGTTTTGAGAGCAGCATATTCAAGTACAATGTATGGAGAATGGCATAAAAGGTCAAATAACCAAATTCGCTGACAACTCAAAATTGGACAACATTGTAGACAGCGCTGACACCAACAGAAAATTACAACAGGATACTGATAGATTAGGTGAATGGGCAAGGTTGTGGCAGATGGATTTTCAAATAAGCAAGTGTGAGGTTATCCATTTCAAACCAAAAAAGGGTAGATCAGTGTATTTTTTTGAAAGCACAAAATTAAAAACAGTGGATATTCAACAAGGTTTGGAGGTCCAGGTGCATACATCTTTAAAATGCCACAAACAGATGCAGAAAATAGTTAAGAATGCTAATGGAATGCTAGCCTTCATATGTAAAGGGCTGAAGGATAGGGATGCAGATATTATGGTGCAGTTATACAAAACCAGAGGTAGATCCCACACAGAGTACTGTGAATAGATCTGGACACCACTCCTGAGAAGGATGTTTTGGCCTTGGAGGGAGTTCAAAGCAGGTTTACAAAAATGACACCTGGTTTTTAGGGGTTAAGTTATGAGGAGATATTAGACAAATTAGAGGTTTATTTCTAGAATTTAGAAGGTTAAGTGTTGACCTAATCGAGGTCTTCAGCATAGTAAGAGGGAAAGATAGAGTGGAGAAAGATAAAGTATTTCCATTGGTTAAAATCTTTACAGTCAGGCAACATAAGACAATTAAATTGGTTATGGAGGGAATTCCAGGATTTTGATCCAGCAACAGTGAAGGAACGGCAATATATTTCCAAGTCAGGATGGTGAGTGGCTTGGAGAGGAATCTGCAGGTGGTGGTGTTCCCATGTACCTGCTGCCACTGGCATTCTGCATGGCATTATTAGTGAGTTTGGAAAGTGATGTTAAAAGATCTTTCATGAATTTCTGAAGTACATCTTGTAAACGGGAGCAGGAGCTGGATGAACTTCGGATCATTTGGGAGGCAGAGGCTGTGATAGATAAGAGTAACAGGGAAACTGTTACTCCTAGGCAGGAAGAAAGCTGGGTGACTGTTCGAAGGGGCAAATAACAATCAGTGCAGGGATCCTCTGTAGTCGTTCCCTTGAAAAAAAGTATGCCGTTTTGGACACTGTTAGGGGGGGACGACTTACCAGGGGCATGCAGTGGGGTGCAGGTCTCTGGCACAGAGTCTGTCCCTGTTGCACAGAAGGGAAGGAGTGAAAGGAGGAGACTGTTAGTTATTGAGGACTCAATAGTTAGAAGGTCAGATAGAAGGTTTGTTGGGAACGAACGAGACTCACGGTTGGTGTGGTTGCCTCCCAGGTGCCAGGGTTCGTGATGTCTCAGATCGTGTCTTTGGGATACTGAGGAGAAAGAGTGACCAGCCTCAAGTCGTGGCCCACGTAGATACCAACAACGTAGTTAGAAAGAGGGATAGGGATGTAAGGCAGGATTTCAGGGAGCTAGGGTGGAAGCTGAGAGCTAAAACAATCAGAGTTGTTATCTCTGGATTGTTACCCGTGCCACGTGACAGTGAGGCAAAGAATAGAGAGAGATATCCGCTGAACACGTGGCTGCAAGGATGGTGCAGGAGGGAGGGTTTCAGGTACTTAGATAATTGGGGCTCATTCTGCGGAAGGTGGGAACCTCTACAAACAGGACGGTCTTCACTTGAACCAGAGGGGTACTAATATCCTGGTGGGAAATTTGCTGGTGCTATTCAGGTGGGTTTAAATCAGCTCAGCAGGGGGATGGGAGCCTGAGGTGTAGTTCCAGTACACAGGAGGATGAGAGTAGGCAGAGGATAGACAGGATTTCATGGTCACAGGATTGTGCTGGCAGATAGCAAGCTGGTTTGAAGTGTGTCCAATTCAACGCCAAGAGTATCCGAAATAAGGTCGGTGAGCTTGCAGCATGGATAGGTACCTGGGACTTCAATGTTGTGGCCAATTCGGAGATTTGGATAGAGCAGGATCGGGAATGGATATTGCAGGTACCAGGGTTTAAGTCTTTCAATAAGAATAGGCAAGGTGGTAAAAGAGAGGGAGGTGTGGCCTTGTTAGTCAAGGATAGTATAACAGTGGCTGAAAGAACTCATCTACTGAGGTAGTATGGGCTGAGGTTAGAAATTGGAGAGGAGAAGTCACACTGCTGGGAGTTTTTTATAGGCCTCCGCAGAGTTCCAGGGATGTGGAGGAGAGGAAAAACAATTCTGGGGAGGAGTGAAAGGATTGGTTGGGGGGGGGGGGGGTGGTCATTATGAGGGACTTTAACTTCCCCAACATTGACTGGAAATACTACTCTAGCACATCACATGGATCAGTCCAATGTATGCAGGAGGGTTTCCTGACACAGTATATTGAAGGGCCAACAAGAGGGGAGGCCACATGTGATCTGGTGCATCGTAATGAACCAGCCAAGGTTTGATGTAGTGGTAGGTGAGCACTTTGGAGAGAGTGACCTTAATTCAGTCAAGTTTAGTTTAGCGATGGAAAGGGATAGGTACATGCCACAGGGCAAGAGTTATCGATGGGGCAAGGGTAACTATAATATGATTAAGCAAGATCTAGGATGCATAGAATGGGGTAGCAAAATGCAGAGGATGTGGATAACCGAATTGTGGAGCTGGCTTAAGGCACAGATATTGTGTATCCTCCATAGGTATGTCCCTGTCAGGCAGGGAGGAAGTGATAAGGTAAGGGAACCGTGGTTTACTACAGAAATTGCATCTCATGTTAAGTGGAAGAAGGAGGCTTATGTGATGATGAGACGAGATGGTTTAGATGATGCGATGGAGAGTTACAGATTAGCTAGGAAGGATTTAAGAAGAGAGTTAAGAAGAGCAAAGAGAGGACATGAGCAGTCTTTAGCAGGTAGAATAAAAGAGAAACCTAAAGCTTTCTACAGGTATGTGAGGAATAAAAGGAAGGCTAGGATAGGAATAGGGCCAGTCAAAGACAGAAGTGGGAAGTTGAGTGTGGACCCTGTGGAGATCGGAGAGATGCTAAAAAAATATTTCTCATCGGTTTTCACTCAGGAAAAGGAGAATGTTGTAGAGGAGAAGAATGAGATACAAGATATTAGACTAGAAAGGATTGAGATTAGAAAGGAAGAGGTGTTATCAATTCTAGAAAGAGTGAAAGTAGATAAGTCCCTGGGCCGGACGGGATTTATCGGAGGATTCTCCGGGAAGCGAGGGAGGAGGTGTTGGAGCCTTTGGCTTTGATCTTTGAGTCGTCATTGTCTACAGGTTCAGTACTAGAGGACTGGAGGATTGCAAATGTTGTGCCCTTGTTCAAGAAGGGCAGTAGAGATGACCCAAGCAATTATAGACCAGTGAGCCTTATGCCTGTTGTAGGAAAAGTTTTAGAAAGAATTATAAGAGATAGGATTTATAATCATCTAGGAAGCAACATTTTGATTGCAGATAGTCAACATGATTTCGTCAAGGGCAGGTCATGCCCCACAAACCTCACTGAGTTTTTTGAGAAGGTGACAAAGCATGTAGATGAGGGTAGGGCAGTGGACATGGACTTCAGTAAAGCCTTTGGTAAGGTTCCACATAGTAGGCTGTTGGAGAAAATGCAGAGGCCTGGAATTGAGGGTGATTTGGCGGTTTGAATTAGAAACTGGCTTTCTGTAAGAAGGCAACGAGTGGTGGTTGATGGAAGATATTCAGCCTGGAGTCCGGTTATTAGTGATGTAACAAGGATCTGTTTTGGGACTACTGATGTTTGTCATTTTTATAAATACCTTAGACGCAGGCATAGGTGGATGGGTTAGCAAGTTTGCAGATGACACTGAAGTCGGTGGAGTAGTTGAGAGTGTGGATGAATGTTACAGGTTGCAGGGGGACTTGGATAAACTGCAGAATTGGGCTGAGCAGTGGCAAATGGAGTTCAATGCAGATAAATGTGAGGTGATTCACTTTGGGAAGAGGAACAGGAAGGCAGAGTTCTGGGTCAATGGAAAGATTCTTGGTAGTGTGGATGTGCAGAGGGATCTTGGAATCCATGCACATAGATCCCTGAAAGTTGCCACCCAGGTGGATAGTGCCGTTTAGAAGGCATACGGTGTGTTGGGTTTCTGTCGTAGAGGGATTGAGTTCTGGAGCCATGATGTCATGCTGCAACTATACAAAACGCTAGTGTGGCCACACTTGGAATATTGTGTACAGTTCTGGTCGCCCCATTACAGGAAGGATGTGGAAGCATTGGAAAAGGTGCAGAGGAGATTTACCAGGATGTTACCTGGTCTGGAGGGAAGGTCTCATGAGAAAAGGCTGAGAGACTTGGGTCTGTTCTCATTGGAAAGAAGAAGGCTAAGAGACCACTTGATAGAGACATACAAGATGATCACAGCATTAGATAGGGTAGATAGTGAAAATCGTTTTCCTAGGATGATGACATCAGCTTGTATAAGGAGGCATTGCTATAAATTGAGGGGTGGTAGGTTTAAGACAGATCTCAGAGGCAGGTTCTTTACTCAGAGAGTGATAAGGGCATGGAATGCCCTGCCTGCCAATATAGTTAACTCAGCCACATTAGGGAGATTTAAACAATCCTTAGATAAGCACATGGATGATGATGGGATAGTGTAGGGGGATGGGCTTAGATTCATTCACAGGTCGGCGCAACATCCAGGGCCAAAGGCCCTGTTCTGCGCTGTATTGTTCTATGTTCTATAGTATACACTGCAGCTACTGAGTGTCAGTGGTGGAGGGAATGGAGGCTTGTAGATCTGCTCCCAGTCGAGCAGGCTGCTTTGCACTGGTTTCAGCTGGTCTGGGTGATTAATCTAATCTAATCTAATCTAATCCACGTTCAGACTTTCAGCTTCCCCAGCACCTTCTGCTCAATTATGAACACACACTCACCTCTGCCTCCGACTCTCTTGAGGTTTTGGTATGCCCTTGGTGCCTTCCATTGTGAAAACTGATGCAAAGTACCTATTCAGTTCCTCCACCATTTCTTTGTTCCCCATTACGACTTCCCCAGCCTGATTTTCCAGCTATTCAATGATGACTCTTGCCTCTCTCTCTCACCTTTCATATTAAAAAAAGCTCTTGCAACATTCTTTTATGTTACTAGCTAGCTTAACCTCATAGTTCATATTCTCCTACCTTATTACATTTGTAGTTATCCTCTGCTTGTTTTGCAAGGCTTCCTTGTCCCTTGGCTTCCCACTAACCTTCACAGCATTGTATACTTTGTCTTTTGCATTTATGCTATCCCCAACTTCTCTTGTCAGACAGAGTTGCCTTATCCTCCCCTTAGTATGTTTCTTCTTCCTTGGGATACATTTCAGCTGTGCCTCCTGAATTACCCACAGAACCTCCTGCATTTGCTGCTCCACCACCTTTACTGTCAGGGTTCCCTTCTAATCAACTCTGGCCAGCTCCTCTCTCGTCTTTGTATTACTTTTACTCAACGGTAATATCATTACAGCCAATTGCAGCATCTCCCTCACAAATGTCAGGGTGAAATCGATCATGTAATTGTCACTGCCCTGCCCCCCCCACCACCTCCAAGGGATCAGTTCACCTTAAGCTCCCTCATCAAGTCTCCCTCATTACAAATCACCAAATCCAGAATTGTCTGTTCCCCATTGGGCCCTACCACAATCTGCTTCAAAAAACCATCTCGTAGACATTCCACAAATACCTTTTGCCTATTGAAGTCCTTGCTTATTGCCCCCCATGAGTATTGTAATAGAGCCTTTATAACATGCCGTTTCCATCTCCTCATTTATTTCCTTCCTCACACGCTGACTACTGACAGGAGGCCTCTACATTTACTCCCATCAGGGTCTTTTTCACTTTGCAGTTTTTCAACTCGCGCCACACAGATTCAATACCTTCCGACCCTATATCACTTCTGGCTATTGATTTAATTTCATTTTTTACTAGCAAGGCAGCACTTGCCCCCTGTCCATCTGCCTCTAATTTCGATAGGACGTGTGTCCTTGGATATTTAGTTCCCAGCCTTGATCCTCTTGTAGCCATGTCTCTGTGGTGCACACACAACATTCAATCTGTGCTACAAACTCATTTATCTTTGTTCCGTATCCTGTGATTTAAGTACAACACCCTCAGTCTTGCATGGATTGCCTGACATACTCATAGTTGTTCTCCCAGTACTGTGTCTGGAGTTAGTTTCCTGAGGCTTTTCATGCTCTCTATCCTATTACTTGCTTTAGAAACTTTAATAACCTTTGCTGAGCCCTCCTGGCTTTAACTGTTTTCATAATTTTCCATGCAACTGAACCACCCCCCCACCCCCCCCAACTGTTTAGTTTAAAACCCTATTCACAGGCCTCGGTAGGTGATTCACCAGGCCTCTGGTCCCAGCATGATTCAGGTGGAACCTGTCCCATCAGAACAATTCCCTCCTTCCCCGGAACTGGTGCCAATGTCCCATGAATTTAAAACCATTTCTTCCACACCAATTTTTGAACTATTTGTTTACCTCCTTAATCTTGTTGAGCCTGTGCCGATTAGATTGCAGCTCAGGTAATAATCTCTGGATTATTACCTGTTGGGTTCTGCTTTCCAATTTAGTCCCTAGCTGATCATATTCCCTTAGCAGAACATCTTTCCTCTTTCTACATATATTGTTTGTACCTTGGTGGACCATGACAAATGGATCTTTCCCTTCTCACTCCATGTTCCTCTGTAGCCCAAATAAGATATTCTGAATCAAGGCATCAGGCAGACAGCAGTCTTCAGGATTCAACTACATTTCTCTTTTCTCCCGCCGCTTGAATGGGTCCCATACTATGGTGCCTATCGTCAGTTTAGTCACTCTCCCTACAGCCTCCCACTCCCATCCACACTGGGAGCAAGAATCTCAAACCTACTGGACAAGCTCAAGGGCTGAGGCTTTATCAGCACTACCTTGTAAATCCTTCTCGCTGCCTCATTCATAGTCACACCCTCCTGTTCCTCCTGAACAAATTTGAGGTGGCTAATCTAAGTGGTGTGACTGCATCCTGAAATACAATGTCCGGGTAATTCTCTCCCTCCCTGATATGTCACAGTATTCAAAGCTCAGATGCCAGCTCATCAACTCTGAGCTGGGGCTCCTTGAACAATCAGCACTAGCTACAGATGTGGTCACCATGAACCGCAAGGGGAATTAACCAGCTCCCTCATCATGTAGTTACAACACATCACCTAGCCGATTTACTTAGTTCGTAATTTGATCTTTAAAGACTTCGTTTTGGTCTTTTATTTGTAGCCTGTAAAAAGTATTTCCCCTATTTACCTTCAATCTGAACGTAGCCTATAATATATAGTCAAATGAATAGCTATTACCAAACAATGTATTTATGGTCTTCCAGAGATATCACTCTTTATTTTGTGCAGGGCCTCCAACCATGGGCGTCAATTTATCTTGGGCGGTGTCTCACTCTCGATGTGATCTCTCCTTCCTGACTGTGCTTAATGTACTGGTCTAAGTCTATTCTCATTGAAGCGTAGCCTAAGAATTAAGGCCAATCTATGCAGGAGGGATATCAGAAAGTACATCTACACACAAAAAGTATACCAGAGGTTTGAAAATCTCTACCTCAAATGATGCTAATTCAATTGTTAAATTTATATCTGAGATAGACAATTCTTTTCAGCAAGAGTATCAAGGGATTATGGGTGCAAGGCATCCATTTGGAGTTAGACCACAGATCAGCCATGATGTTATTGAATGGTGGAGTAGAGGCTAAATGACCTGTACCTGTTGCAGCACTTTCAAGTACAACATAAGGATCTTTAATTTAAACCAAGCCAATTGCATAAGTGTACTGGGAGATCTAGTCAGGTAAATAGATTAAAAGGTACAGATGTAAATAAATAACAGGAAAATCTTACTGAAATGTTTCAAATATTCAGTAGAAATATGCTTGAAAAGACAAAAGCTTAATGAGAAAGATCCATCCATGGTTAAAACAGGAAGTTAAGGGTAGTATTAAATTAAAAGGAGAGACTTATGATGTTACGAAACGAGTAACCGTGGGACTCTTGTGGTGCAGTGGTACTGCCTCAACCAAAATAGCAGCACAGAGGCTGGTATCTCATCACTAAACCATCCTTTATTTATACACGGAGAGTTCTTGACATTGATCCAGCTCCCACAGAGCCAGCTCTCAGAGTGAACAGAAACTCTGACTCTCCTGTTTATATCTGTTAGCCTGGGCTCCCTGATTGGCCCAGATTAACATCCCCAATCTGGGAACTCATTCTATGAGGTCCACCTGACTTACCTCATTATAATCATTATGTCCCTCCCCTTCTGAATTCGAGGACTTAGGCTTTTTTTTTTGTAGCTCTTCCTGGGGTACTTTAGCACTGGCTCAGATTCCTGCAACTCTGCCTCTGATAGGGGCAGCATATAGCTCATCTCCTGCACTCAGCGCATCTCAAAAGAAATTCATTCTCTTCTTCAGGTGGCAATGGTGTTGAGGCAGTGACATCCATCTCAGATTACAAGGTATCTTCAACGCTTGATGGACAGGGAGAACCTATGGGTTCCGGAACAGTCAGAAAGGCAGTTGAGGAGCTGGGCATGTTTTGCTTCTGCACCATTTGTGAATTTGCAACTTTCAAATTGTCCATGTGCTTGTTCCAGACCATCACCCAAACTTTATATGTCACTGGACCTGACCTTATATCGACAATGCCTCTTACACATGCAGGGCCATTCCCATGTTTTCTGTGCCAAACCTTGTGTCCTGAAGGAAACTGTCTCTCGCATTTAGCAGTGTTTTATGCCCAGCACTGACATTCTTGATATCACTTCAATTCCTACTCCCAGATCTGGGAAGATCAGATTTAAGCTGGTGTGGAGTCTTCCCCCCATTAGCAACTCTGCTGGAGCTATCCCTGTAGTTGCATGAAAGGTAGACCCTTAATTAAATAGGATCTGGGAGAGTTTGGTATCTAGTGAAGCTGTAGGCTGTTTCTTTAAGCCTGCTTTGAAAGTTTGGACTGCTCTCTCTGCCAGACCATTGAAGGATGGATAGTATAAGCTGTCCTTGTATGACAAATTACATTTGATTGAGGAAATACTCAAACTCTCTGCTGGTAAATGATTGCTTGTTGTCTGTGACCAACACTTCCAGGAGTCCATGTATTGCAAAGGACGTGCTCAGTTTTTCTATCATCATCCCTATGTTTGACGAATGAACTCTACGAACATCCAGCCACCTTGAGTGGGCATCCACAATGACCAAAAACATTGAGCCCATGAAAGGACCTGCATAGTTGACATGTAGCCATACCCAGCGTTTACCTGGCCATTCTTAACAATGTGAAGGAGCTGCTGGTGGCAATTTACATCCTTGTTGGCACTCTGGGTACTGCCCTACTGATGTGGCCATGCCTGCATCAAATCCTGGCCACCTGACATCACTTCTCACTAACATCTTCACTTTGGACACCCCTAGATGACCCAGGTGGAGTGCAGCCAGTATTTGGTGGTGACCTTTGCTCGAGACAATCACTCTTGCTCCCCTTAATAATATGCCATCCTCTACTGTGATCTGATATCACTCAGACAAAAAAGGTTTCAATTCTGGTTATGATAGCCCTTTGGATTCCCCTAACACCATCAATGGTTTCAGTTTTGCCAGGATTGGATCTTTATGTGTCCAAAGTCTTATATTGTCAGCTGTGACAAGAGGTGTGTCCAGAAAATTAAAAACTGTTATAGACTCTTCCAGTAATGGTACTACCAGCAGTATATCTGGAAGAGGGAGGCAGCTCAATCCATCCACATTTGCCTCTCGGCCTCCAACTTGTAATTACTCGCACAGCTACATTGACAAGATGCACTTTGGTATTTTTTTCATTGCTGAATGCCAATCGGTCGACATTCATCGTCCAGCCCAGCATTGGTAAATCGTTTGCTCCTGCTATGAGAACATCATTGTTCTATTGTTTTAGGCTACAGAACAAAAATCTTGCTGCAAATTACTGAAGTAGGGTTCCTTGCATTCAAATGGTCCTATTACAAAATGCAACCAAGGTATAATTAAGCCAAGCTGTTTTATTGTTTGTAAAGTAGTTATAAGGTTAAATGATGTACTAAGAGCCAATAATAAATTAGAATGTTCTTCTTGAAATCTGCACAATATCTCAGCTGATGTGTTGACCTGAATGATTTGCTGTTATGGAAAGGTTCCTCTACAATAGCATAACTTTTTTAATAGCAGAAACAATTTCCATAGTTTAGCATCTTTGGCAAAGAAATGTTTCTGAATTTCTTAACAGAAATGTAATCAACAAAATCAGCAAAGCTGCTTCTGTGGATCCTTGCCTTCTGTTACAGTGCCTTATAAGGATGTGTCTCACTAAATGGAAGATAGATGAGAAAGGTAATACTTCCAAGCTGAACACTGCTGATTGGGTAATTCTCCCAGGAAGTCAATGTTACATTTTACAAGGATTGGTTTTATGCAATTAATTTGTCTGGAACTATCTTTCATTTTTTGCATTTTTCATGCTCTCTTCATTGAATGTGGAGTTTGCCGGCTAAGCCAGCATTTGTTTCCCAGATTGCCCTCAAGGAGATGGTGGGGATTTGCCTTCTTGAACCTCTGCATGCTGTGTGGTCTTGGTGCACACACAGTGCGGTTAGGAAGGCTGCTCCAGGATATTGATCCAGCAGCAGTGAAGCAACAGAGATATAATTCCATTCAAGATGGTCTGCAGCTTGTTGGGGAATTTGCAGAGTTGTTCTCATGAATCTGCTGTCCTCGTTGTTCTAAGCAGTAGAGCATGTACATCTGAAAATGTTTTTGAAGAAGTCTTGATGGTTTGCTGCAGTAAACCATCAAGTACACACTGCTACTGTGCATCAGTGATGGAGGCAGTCAATATTGAATATGGGAGTAATGTACTAACAAAATGGACTGGTTTGTCCAGATGCTGTTGAGATTCTTGATCACTGTTTGAGCTGCACTCATTCAGGCATGAGGGGTTACACTCCAGGCATGTGCCTTGGACAGGCATTGGTGAGTCAAAGTCATAGAGTCATACAGCATGGAAACAGACGCTTTGGTCCAAACAGTTCATGCCAAACATAATCCTGAACTAAGCTAGTCCCACCTGCCTGCTGCTGGCCCATTACACTCCAAACCTTTCCTAATCATGTACTTATCAAAGTGTCTTTTAAATGCTGTAACTCTGCCTGTATCCAGTACTTCCTCAGGAACCTCACTGCAGGATTCCTAACTCTGTTCTGTCCCTTTAGCCACTTTATTTATATTTCTGCTTAATAGTAACTCCCAGGATGTTGAAAGTGGGAGATTCAACAATGGCAATTCCATTGAATGTCAAACAGAGATCAGTAAACTCTCGCTTCATGTCAGCTTCATCCTGGATACCATCCAGGTCTTGATGCACTTGGACGGTATCAAAAGAGTCACAAATAGTACTGAACATTGCATAATAATCAGCAAATATCCTCACTTCTGACCTCTGCTGGAAAACTGATACTGCTTTAATCAGAGGCTGTATAAAGTGACAGCGCTATTTCCGGAATGGAAACAAGTAAGTCCTTTACTTAGTCAGACATACTGCTCAGCAGCTAACATGTCGGTGTTAATAGGCAATCTGAACAAACATTAATCTTTGCTAAGGGTGTTCCAATAAGTCAGAACCTAAATGTTTTGCATGATCTGGATCTAACCATTTAAAACAAAAGAATCCTAGATTTAACATCTGGCATGTGTTGAGTTTATAGATCTCATTTTTTCTGTCCTTACTATACTAGATTTCAACTTAGCATTCCCAGGGCTGGGAAAGAAGCAAATGAATCACAATTTTGGTGGAATGCTAGCTGTATATTATTGCCCAAGAATAAGAATGGCTAATTCCACCAGATATAAGATTTTGCTGTTGTATTAAGTCACTCGCTACTTTTAGCAAGTAGAGATAGAGCTAGAAATATTGAAGATGCAGAATGTAGAACAAAAAGATATAGTTGCTTTGTTTAATCACAGGCAGAAACATTAGGCAGCATTATATTAGTTTTGGGCACCGGGCAGCTGATTAAGTCTTCAAAGTGTTGCAAAGATTCTATATGTCATGGTGTGGCATTGCAGGAACTTGATTGGAAGGGTTCAGAGATGGAAAATATAGGCACAAATTTGGAAGGCAACAAGAAGTTATAGAGTCATAGAGTCATAGAGAGGTACAACACGGAAACAAACCTGTTGGTCCAACTTGTCCATGCCGACCAGATTCCAAAATAAATCTATTTCCATTTGCCAACATTTGGCCCATATCCCTCTAAATCCTTCCTATTCATATACCCATTCAGATGCCTCTTAAATGTTGTAATTGTACCAGTGATGGAAGATATAAACCAGAGGGGAAGTTGCATTAAGAAAGAAGGTATCAAGGCAAACATGTCACAATTATTAGCCACATTAAACTTAAGGATAGAAATGGTCTTGTTCATATCTAATTGGACATTCTGGAGATTGAAACATATATGGTTCATGAAGCTGATCTGCTGGGATAGGCTAAGGATAAACACTTGAAGGTATGAATGAGTTAGAAAGAAAATTGGGCCATTTGTTGTCAGTGTTCATTGAATCATAATCATTTGACCCAGGGACAGTTTGTGCTGACTATCTGCAAGAGCACTTCACCTAGTGCCAATTCCCTGTCTTTTCCTCAAAATCTTGCAAATACTTCATCTTTGGGAAATTATTCAATTTTATTTCTGAAACCTCAATTGACCTTTCTTTCACGACCCTACCACAGAGTGTATTCCAGATCATAACCACCTACAAATATACGTACAAACATACAAATTAAAAACAGAGGGAGATCACTCAGCCCCATCAATGCACTCTATCATTCAATAAAATCATAGCTGACTGATTGCTCCACATTTCTGCCTACCTGTGGTAACTTTTCAGCCCCTTAACTAGATAGAATCTCTCTTTCTCTGCCCGAAAAATATTTAAAGACTGTGGTTCCACCACCTTTTGCGGAAGAAAGTTCCAAAACCTCATGACCCTCAATGAGAAAAAAAACATTCTTATCTCTACCTTAAGTGGATTATTCCTTACTTTTAATCAGTGATTTGATTTGATTTATTGTTGGTACATGTAAAAAGTGTTGTTCTGCATGCTGTACAGGCAGATCATACCATACAAAGTGCTTCGGGTGGTAGGACAGAGTGCAAAATACAGGGTTACAACTGCACAGAAGGTGCAGAGAGAGAGAGAGAGATCAATATTAGCATTTGCGAGGTCCGTTTAAAAGTCTGATAACAGCGATGAAGAAGCTGTTCTTGAATCTGTTCATATGTGTATGCAAACTTCCATATCTCCTGCGAGATTGAAGAGGGTGGAAGAGAGTATAACCAAAGTGGGAGGGTTGTCCCAAAACAGGAAACATTCTCGCCGCATCCACCCATTAACACACTACAGGATAGGTTTGTCAAGTCTTCTCTCATTCTTCTAAAGCACAGCATATCCAACCTTTCTTTATAAGACAACATCCCCATACCAGATATTAGGTTAGCAAACTTTCTCTGATCTGCTTGCAAATCATTTTCAGCTTTCTGTAAATAAGGAGCCCAACAAACTATACAATTTTCCACATGCAGTCTTACTAGTGTACTGTATAACTGAAACACAACCTCCCTACTTTTGTATTCAATTATAATAAAAGATAACATATAGTCATAGAGATGTACAGCATGGAAACAGACCCTGCGGTCCAACCCGTCCTTGCCGACCAGATATCCCAACCCAATCTAGTCTCACTGCCAGCACCCAGCCCATGTCCCTCCAAACCCTTCCTATTCATATACCCATCCAAATGCCTTTTAAATGTTGCAATTGTACCAGCCTCCACCACTTCCTCTGGCAGCTTATCCCACACACGTACCACCCTCTGTGTGAAAAGTTGCCCCTTAGGTCCCTTTTTATATCTTTCTCCACTCATCCGAAACGTGTGGCCTCTA
>NC_057711.1:25198438-25238780 GCF_004010195.1 Chiloscyllium plagiosum | reverse complement strand
TTCAGCAACACTCCCTAGGACCTTACCATTAAGTGTAGAAGTCCTGCTAAGAGTTGCTTTCCCAAAATGCAGCACCTCACATTTATCTGAATTAAACTCCATCTGCCACTTCTCCGCCCATTGGCCCATCTAGTCCAGATCCTGTTGTAATCTGAGGTAACCCTCTTTGCTGTCCACTACACCTCCAATTTTGGTGTCACCTGCAAATTTACTAACAGTACCTCTAATGCTCGCATCCAAATCATTTATGTAAATGACAAAAAGTAGAAGGCCCAGCACCGATCCTTGTGGCACTCCACTGGATTCAGGCCTCCAGTCTGAAAAACAACCTTCCACCACCACCCTCTGTCTTCTACCTTTGAGCCAGTTCTTCCTTCATTCCGTGAGATCTAACCTTGCTAACCAGTCTTCCATGGGGAACCTTGTCGAACACCTTACTGAAGTCCATATAGATGACATCTACCGCTCTGCCCTCATCAATCCTCTTTGTTATTATTCAAAAAACTCAATCAAGTTTGTAAGACATGATTTCCCACACACAAAGCCATGTTGACTATCCCTAATCAGTCCTGGCCCTTCCAAATACATGTACATCCTGTCCCTCAGGATTCCCTCCAATAACTTGCCTACCACTGACCCCGACGTCAGGCTCACTGGTCTATAGTTCCCTGGCTTGTCCTTACTACCCTTCTTAAAGAGTGGCACTATGTTAGTCAACCTCCAGTCTTCCGGCACCACAACCTGTGACTATCAATGATACAAATATCTCAGAAAGAGGCCCAGTAACCACTTTCCTAGCTTCCCACAGTGTTCTAGGGTACACCTGATCAGGTCCTGGGGATTTATCCACCTTTTATGCGTTTCAAGACATCCAGCACTTCCTCCTCTACAATATGGATATTTTGCAAGGTGTCACCTTCTATTTCACTACTTTCTATATCTTCCATATCCTTTTCCACAGTAATACTAAAAGCTTTTCCAATTGCTTTCAGTAACCTGCATTTGAACATTTGTGATGCATGTAGTAGGACACCCAGATCCCTTAGAATTTCAAAGCTCTGTAATCTCTTCTCATCTAGGTATATTCGTCCTCCTAAAATGGACAGTTTCACTGGCTTTAGTTTCTGCTTTCTGCCTCTCTTTTTTTAAATAAAAGAGTTACATCTGCTATTTTCAAATCTAATGGAACTTTTCCCAAGTCTTGGGAATTTTGGAAAATTAAAAGAACAATAATAGTAAACATTTCTTTTAAGAAGTTGCCATTCCAACAATTTGCTAAGAAATTTTATATCATCTGTCTGATTTATACATATTTTTAATATGATTTAAGTTTGGACTTTCAAGTTTGATTAGTGATATATGAGTTTTCTGTTTTTGAAGTTAATAATTAACTTATAAGCATTTTTGTAGCCATGATGATTACTTTTAGACTGTTTGTGGGAGTGACTTTGGCAGCATTAGGGTTTTCTTTATCTAGGGATGTTTTATGATTTCATGAGGTACATTGCGCTTTAAGACGTAATAGAAATTTCTAGACTTAGTTTTTTTAAAAGCTTAACTAATTTTTAAACCCATAGATTAGAGGGAGAGATTTACTTTTCAATTTTACTTTGTTTCTGCGACAGTTCTATGAACATCTTGGACGGAGATGGTTGAGTGGACAGTAGTCCTGAGAAAGGAAGACTATGAGTACAACTAGATAACTAGAAAATGAGAGTAAGGAATTAATAATAGTGCAAAAGCAGAAATGTTGTGATAAAGCCCTGAAATGGTTACTGAAGCTGAGTGCATTTAAACTCAGGTGCATAATAACTCCAGGAAGAAACTATCAGTGAGTTTTGAGAAGATTTGTAGCTCAGGTTGAGGTTTTGGATGTAGGTTTGCTCGCTGAGCTGAAAGGTTCATTTCCAGACATTTTGTTTCCTTACTAGGTAACATCTTCAGTGGACCTCATGCGAAGTAATGCTGAAAATTCCTGCTTTCTATTTATATATTTGGGTTTCTTTGGGTTGGTGATGTCATTTCCTGTGGTGAAGTCATCATCGAGTTAGACCCCATCGACCACCCCCTGAGAAAAGGAACAGGAAGTGACTTCACCACAGGAAACAACATCACCACAGGAAATGACATCACCAACTCAAAGAAACCTAAACATATAAATAGAAAGCAGGAATTTTCAGCATTGCTTTGCATGAAGTCCACTGAAGATGTTACCTAGTAAGGTAACGAAACATCTAGAAATGAACCTTTCAGCTCAGCGAGCAAACCTACATCCAGAAACTTTCAGTGTTTCCAGTTTAGGAGATAAAGTCAAGGTTACCTTAAGCCTATTCAGATGTTAGGAAAGGATTTTTTCCTCAGGTGCTTGTAATGTATATAGAATTATTTTGGGTATTTGCAAGGGATCTTGTTTGTTTTTGGAATTTATAAAGAAGTATTTTGTGATTAATGGGATTACACATTTACTGTTTATTTAATACTCTTTGAATTTGTTTTTTAATTAAACAGTTGGTTTATTCATTTTATGCTCATTTATTTTGGTCAATAAATTACAATTTTGTTGTTTAAAAAAATCTGCATCTTAATGTGCTTTCGCTGAGCGATTACTTCATTAATACAAACCACAACAAAATATGATCTATCAAGCCATATTTGAGTCTAGGATGTGATATATCCAGTAATGACATCAGCTGGGATCTCAACTGTATGACTTCCCATAGTGATTGTAACAATCTTGAATTCCCCCCTCTCTTCCATTTCCTGATGTATAGCTATACTTCCATCCTGACACAAAATACGAGTTCAACTTATCTGCTATTTCTCATGTTCCATTCTAAATTCTCAGACTCACTTTCTATAGGACAAATGCTGCCTTTTGATAACATTTTATTCTTAAATATCTCAAGGAACTATCAGATTTTTAAAAATTTGTAGTTAACTTTTTCTCACAACATAATTTTTCCTCCATGCTAATCTTTTAGTCATTCTTTGCTGCTTTTTATATTTTCACCCTGCCTTCTATATCACACAACTACCTGATGAAGGAGCAGTGCTCCAAAGGCTAGTACTTCCAAATAAACCCGTTGCACTTTAACCTGGTGTTGTGTGATTTTTAACTTTGCACAATTATATGCTTTTCCTTCAGTTTGACACAATCTTTAACTTTTAAATTAAGCACAGATGATGGGTCATTCCTTGGACAATTTATTTTTTGTTGGAATGTATTATTCTGTATGTTCTGAAATATCCCCTTAAAAGTATATCACTTAATATCTATTGACTTACGTTTTACACTAATTTGCCAGTTCACTTTAGTTAGCTTTGCTTTCGTAACTCAGCAATTGTCTTTATTTGAGCTTGAAGTACTTGTCTTAGAACCACTTTTCTCTCTCTCAAACTGAATGTAAAATTCAATCATATTATGATCGCTGCTACATAGGGTCACCTTCGCTATGAATTTATCAATTAATCCTGTCTTGTGGCAGAAAGCTAAGTATTTTATAGCCACTCTCTGACTGGGCCCAGAAGGCAGTATTCTAGAAAAACATCCTGATAACTTTCTATGAACTTCTTATCTCGGCTATCTTTGCCGATCTAATTTTTCCAGTCTACATACATGCAGATTAAAATCCTCCATGATCTTTGCTGTATCTTCCTGATAAGCTCTGATTATTTCTGCCTTTATTCTCTACCCTACGATGTGGTTACAGTTAGGTGCCTATACACCATTCCCCAAAGTATCCTCTTTACTGTATCATTTCTCATCTCTATCCAAGCATCTTGTAGATCCTGATTTCCTGAACTCTCCCTCTTCCTCTCTGTTTGTCAATAGCATCATCGATGAACAAAGCCTCTCCTCGACATTTTCTTGTCGTTCCTAAATGCGTTGATTCCTTCAATATTTAAGTCCAATCTATGTCATCTTACAGCCATGTCTCTGTGACAGCTATCATATTTGTGGGCAGCACGGTGGCACAGTGGTTAGCACTGCTGCCTCACAGCGCCAGAGACCTGGGTTCAATTCCCGCCTCAGGCGACTCTCTGTGTGGAGTTTTCACATTCTCCCCGTGTCTGCGTGGGTTTCCTCCAGGTGCTCCGGTTTCCTCCACAACCCAAAAATGTGCAGGTTAGGTGAATTGACCATGCTAAATTGTCCATAGTGTTAGGTGAAGGGGTAAATGTAGGAGTATAGGTCTGGGTGGTATATGCTTCGGCGGGTCGGTTGGACTTGTTGGGCTGAAGGGCCTGTTTCCACACTGTAAGTAATCTAATATCGTACTTATTTATATTGGTGTTATCCTTAGTTTTGTTTTTCAAATTATTTTTAAGCTCTTACCTGATCTGTTGAATTACTCTATAATTTGTATTCTCTGTTATTTCCTGTCACCATATTCCTATCACTTTCCAAGCAAGTATTCTTCTCTCTTGCCTTGTCTCTACTGTTTGATTGACTACATTTGTTGAAATTTGATCCTTTGCCCCTAGTATTTCCTTTAAAACCTACTTAATTTCCCTGGTTATGTGGCCCTCCAGAACATTGGCTATATCACAGTTCATGTTTAGACATTCCTAACAGTGCAGCTCTCATTTTACCCAGTACTGATGTCAGTGTCCCATGAACAAGAATCCATTTCTCAAAAGCCAGACTTTAAGTTCTGCATTCACTTGTCTAATCTTATTTGCCCAATGCCAACTTTCATGTGGTTCTGGTAATCATGCACGGATTCTCCCTTAACAAATCCAAGTTGGCCTTCCCTAATTAACCTGTATTCGTCCAAGTGACTGTCAATTCTGTTCCACATTATTGTTTTGGAAAGCTTCCCCAGTATTGTGATTAAACCGGAAGGTCTATAGTTGCTGGCCTTGTCCTTACACAGTTTATTGAGCAAATGTAGAACTTTTGTAAATCTCCAATCCTTTGGCACCACCCTCATATTTGAGAAGATTGTAAAATTATGGCCTCCCTACAGAAACATTACAGAAAGCCCTGCAGAAACCCCGGAGATCTTAAGAAAGCCTGGAGCCTTGCTTGACAAGCAGGACTGTAAGGTTGAACATTATTTCATATTTTTCTGCTTTTATATTTCTCTGTCAATTAAACAGAAGATGAAGCTCTAATGAAACAATTTCTTTCCATTCGTTTTGTAATCCAAAATGGTGCCAGATTGTAGCGACAATACACTTTTCACTGTACTTTCCCAAATAAATGTCACCATAAAATTATTCATTGATTTCACCATTTTCAGCCTTAGTTTGGTCAGTATTGTCAGATGCATCAGATTCAGTCCTAATGACTTATCAGTTTTAAATATAGCCAGGTTTTCCAACACGACTTCTTTATCAATTTTTAAGTACATTAAGACTCAATTATCTCCTTTTCCATCACAATTTTGCCAGTATCTTCTTCCTTGGTAAAGACAGATACAAACTACTCATTTATTACATGAACAATGTGCTCATACATGAATTTCTTTTGAAGTACTTGGATGATGAAGGAGATAGTGAGTACGATAAAACAGAAAACGAGTACATATGACAGATGTCAGGTAGATAATATCATTGAGAATCAGATTCAATATACTCAGAGAGAAGTTGAAAAGCTAGGTAGGAAAAGCAATGACAGCATTTGGTCCCACTCCTCCTTTTATCAACCTTCTGCTATTTATATGTTTATAGAAGATTTTTGCCTTCGTTTTTATGTTAGTTGTGAGTCTCTTCTCAAACACTCTTCCACTGTACCCAGCTGCCACCAATCTTACCCAAGTACCTAATATATCCTTGCCCCACGGGAGTGGGGATGGAGATACACAGGGTCCTGGCCTCCCACAGGAGGACATCAACTAAAGCCAGACAAAGTGAACGAGCTACCG
This sequence comes from Chiloscyllium plagiosum, assembly GCF_004010195.1. Lineage (NCBI taxonomy): Eukaryota > Metazoa > Chordata > Chondrichthyes > Orectolobiformes > Hemiscylliidae > Chiloscyllium > Chiloscyllium plagiosum. The sequence continues at coordinate 25,232,910 of NC_057711.1, read as the reverse complement.
AGCTGGAGGGACAACAATGAAACCATGTGGATGCGGCTGGAGCGCTCAAGAGCCAAACACTCCCATTTTTGCTGCCACCATCTTGGAGACTATTTAAGACAGAGATAGGTAGGTTTTTGATTAGTAAGAACAAAGAAAATTACAGCACAGGAACAGGCCCTTCGGCCCTCCAACCCTGCGCCGATCCAGATCCTCGATCTAAACCTACTGCGTATTTCTAAGGATCTGTATCCCTTTGCTCCCTGCCCGTTCATGTATCTGTCTGGATACATCTTAAATGACACTATTGTTCCTGCCTCTACCACCTCTGCTGGCATCGCATTCCAGGCACCCACCACCCTCTGCGGAAAGAACTTTCCCACATTTCTCCCCTAAACCTTTCCCCTCTCACTTTGAATTCGTGACCACTGGTAATTCAGTTCTGTGCTCTTGCTATACCTCTCATGATTTTGTAGACCTCAATAAGGTCCCCCTCTCAACCTCTGTCTTTCTAATGAAAATAATCCTAATCTATTCAACCTCTCTTCATAGCTAGTGCCCTCCATACTAGGCAATATCCTGGTGAACCTCCTTTGCACCCTCTCGAAAGCATCCACATCCTTTTGGTAATGTGGAAACCAGAACTGTATGCAGTATTCCAAATGCGGCCAAACCAAAGTTGTATACAACTGTAACATGGCCTGCCAACTCTCGTACTCAATACCCCGTCCAACAAAGGAAAGCAAGCTGTATGTCTTCTTGACTACTTTACTAACCTGTGTTGCCACCTTTAGGGAACAATAGGCCTGTAGATCTCTCTGTACATCAGATTTCCCCAGGACTTTTATAATTACTGTATAGTTCGCTCTTGAACTGGAGCTTCCAAAATGCATCATCTCGCATTTGCCAGGATTGAACACCATTTCTCTGCTCATCTCTCCAATCTATCTATATCCTCTGACACCCCCCTTCATTATCTGCTACTCCACCAATCTTAGTGCCATCTGCAAGTTTGCTAATTAGGCAACTGATACCTTCCTCCAAATCATTTATATATATTGCAAATAACAGTCGTCCCAGAATGGATCCCTGTGGAACACCACTGGTTACAGGTCTCCATTTTAAGAAACTCCCTTCCACTACTACTCTCTGTCTCCTGTTGCCCAGCCAGTTCTCTATCCATCTAGCTAGTACATCCTGGACCATATACGACTTCCCCTTCCCCTTCAGTACTATGGGGAACCATATCAAATGCTTTATTAAAGTCCATGTACATGACATCTACAGCCCTTCCCCCATCATTCAACTTTGTCACCTCCTCAAATAATTCAATTAGGTTTGTAAGACATGACATTCCCTGCACAAAAATATGCTGCCCATTACTGATAAGCCCATTTTCTTCCAAATGGGAATAGATCTTATCCCTCACTATCTTCTCCAGCAGCTTTCCTACCACTGATGGCAGGCTCACTGAGAATTACCTGGAGTATCCCTGCTACCCTTCTTAAACAAGGGGCCACCATTAGCAATTCTGCAGTCCTCCGGGACCTCACCCCGTATTCAAGGATTCTGCAAAGATATCTGTTAAGGCTCCAGCTATTTCCTCTCTCACTTTCCTTCGTAACCTGGGAAAGATCCCATCCGGACCTGGGAACTTGTCTACCTTAATGGCCTTTAGACTACCCAAAACGTCTTCCCTCCTTATGCCAACTTGACCTAGAGTACTCAAACATCTATCCCTAACCTCAACATCCATCATGTCCCTCTCCTCAGTGAATACCGATGCAAAGTACTCATTAAGAATCGCATCCATTTTCTCTGACTCCACGCATAACTTCCCTTCTTTGTCCTTGAGTCGGCCAACACTTTCTCGAGTTACCCTCTTGCTCCTTATATATGAAAATAAGGCTTTGGGATTTTCCTTAACCCTGTTTGCTAAAGATATGTCATTACTCCTATTAGCCCTCTTAATTTCTCATTTCAAATTGGTCCTACATTCCCAATATTCTTCCAAAACTTCGGCTGTCTTCAGTCACCTAGACCTTATATATGCATTCTTTTTCCTCTTAGCTCCTCTCACAATTTCACCTGTTATCCATGGTTTCCTTACCTTGCCATTTCGATCCCCATTTTCCCAGGAACATACCTCTCCTGAACTCTAATCAACCTCTCTTTAAAAGCGTCCCACATATCGAATGTGGATTTACCTTCAAGCAGCTGCTCCCAATCTGCATTCCCCAGCTCCTGCCGAAGTTTGGTATAGTTGACCTTCCTCCAGTTTAGCACTCTTCCTTTCGAATCATTTTTGTTTTTGTCCATGAATATTCAAAAACTTATGAAATTGTGATCACTATTCCCAAATTAATCCCCTAATGAAACATCAACCACCTGGGTGGGCTCATTTCCCAACACCAGGTCCAGTAAGGCCCCTTCCTCAGTTGGACTATTTACATACTGTTCTAGACAACCCTCCTGGATGCTCCTCACAAATTCTGCTCCATCCAGACCTTTAACACAATGTGAATCCCAGTCAATTTTAGGAAACTTAAAATCTCCTGCCATCACCACCCTGTTGTTCAGATGTCTTTCCATGATCTGTTTACATATTTATACCTCTACCTGCTGTTCACTATTGGGAGGCCTGTAGTACAGCCCCAACATTGTTACTGCACCTTTCCTATTTCTGAGCTCTGCCATTTATTGCCTCACTGCTCGAGTCCTCCATAGTGCCCTCCTTCAGCACAGCTGTGATATCCTCTCTGACCAGTAATACTGACTTCATTATCTAGTTTCTTACAGGCTTTAGTTACTGCTTCCTTACTGTCCTTTAACCTCATTTGGTTCCCATCCCCCTGCCACACTAGTTTAAACCCTCCCCAACAGTGTTAGCAAAAGCGGCCTCAAGGACATTGCTTCCAGTTTGGCCCAGGTGGAGACCATCCAATTTGTAATAGCCCCACTCTCCCCTAGAACTGATCCCAATGTCCCAAAGATCTGAACCCATCCCTCCTGCACCATCTCTCAAGCCACGCATTTATCCTGCCTATTCTATTATCCCTACTCTGACTAGTGTGTGGCACTGGTAGCAATCCTGAGATCACTATCTCTGAAGTCCTACTTTTCAACTTGGCTCCTAATTTCCTAAATTCTGATTGTAGGACCTCATTCCATGTTCTACCTGTATTGTTTGTGCCTATATGCATCACGACAATTGGTTGTTCACCCTCTCCCTTGAGAATGTTCCACAGCCAATCTGAGACATCCCTGACCCCTGCAACATACCATTCGAGAGTCTTGTTTTTGACCACAGAACAGCCTATTTACTGCCCTTGCAATAGAATCCCCTATGACTAACCCCTTCCACTCTGTTTCCTACCCTTCTGAACAGCAGAGCCAGCCATGGTGCCATGAATCTGGCTACTGCTGCCTTCCCCTGGTGAGCCATTTCCCCCAACAGTATCCAAAACGGAAACCTTCCTGCTCTTTCTCTGCCTTTTGGTCACCCATTCCCTTTCTCCCTGAGCAATCCTAATCTGCGGTGTGACCAATTCACTAAATGTTCTATCCAAATCCCCTCAGCATAGCATATGCTCCAAAGTGATTCCATCCACAGCTCCAGAGTGTCATGTGTAAGGGGATCAAGAGTTTCAGGGAGAAGGCAGGAGGATGGGGTTGAGAAATACATCAGACGAGATTGAATGGCAGAGCAGTCTCGCTGGGCTGAATGATCTAATTGTGCCTCTATATCTTATAGTCTATTTTATGATGACAGGAGAGAGGCAGAACATGTTACTTATAATTTAAAGAGTGGCAAATGCAGAAGATCTGTAACAAAAAAAACAGTAATTTCTGGAAAAGCTCAGCAGGTCTGGCAGCATCTGTGGTGAGAAATCAGAATTAACATTTCAAATCCAGTGATCCTTCATCAGAACTAAAATGTTAATTGTATGTTGATTGTGTTTCATTATGCAGAGGTGGTGGGCACTTGTGGTGCAGTGGTAATGTCCCTATCTCTGAATCAGGACACCTGGGTTCAAATCCCACCTATTCTAGTGTGTCATAACATCTCTGAACAGATTGATTAGAAAGTATCTATAAAGGATGGTGGACATTTAGTGTGGAGTGCACTTGAACTTCTGTAAGTTGTCACAGACTAAAGCTATCCTTGTTAAGATGAGGTGTATGCTTATCTATAAGGTATAGAAATACTAGGCCATTTGGCCCATTAATCTACTCTGCCAGTCACTGAGATGATGGCCAATTTACTAATCCTCAACTCCATTTTCCTGCTTTGCCCCATTTCCCTTGATTCTCTCATTGATTAAAAAATCTGTCTATTTCAGTCATTCCTCTGCCATAAATAATTCCTGATGAAGTGCTCCAGCCTGAAACGTTGATTTTCCTGCTCCTGGGATGCTGCCTGACCTGCTATGCTTTTCCAGCAACACACTCTCAACTCTGATTTCCAGCATCTGCAGACCTAATTTTCTCCTAACAAATAATTCCACAAAGTTGAGAGAAGAAATTCCTCCTCATGTCTGTATTGAATGGGTGACCCATTGCTTTGAGATAATGCCCTCTGATCCTAAACTCTCACATGACAGAAACAACCTCCATGCATCTCCCCTGTCACGTGCCTATATAGAATTGTGTAAAGAATGACCCTACTTGCATCCTTCACCAGCTAGGTGCCTGGCACAAGAAGTTAACAGAAACGGCGAGGGAGAAAGAGCATTAGAAGATCGGACTTGTCAAAATGCACACCTAAAACAATGCACATAGCAGCCCAAAATTCAAGTCAACAGCTCATGTGGGGTAAAGTTGATGTCGAGACAGATGGAGTCAACACACTGTTAGAAAGTGAGAAATTGTCTGGCTTTATCTCCGAAGCTTTTTGATCTTGTACTTTGACCTGGCCGCCTCCTTGCAGAGATTTCAGCTTTCACACCAGGAGCCAGCGTTAGCACAGCAGCAGCATTCAGTGCCTGGGATTCACAATGGCCAGGCACTCGGCTCTCTGTACCGCCACTCTGATTGCCTTTCTCTCAGTCCCATGCCTTGCAAACCGAAAACTGCTGGTTTTCCTCATCGATGGCTTCCGCTATGATTACATCAACGAAAACGAACTGCAGAACTTGCCGGGTCTGAGGGAAATCGTGCAATCGGGCGTCAAAGCGGATTACCTGACACCGGAGTTCCCCAGCCTCTCCTTCCCCAATTATTACTCCCTGATGACCGGTAAGTCAAGTCGGAAGGCGAGGGGTGAGAACAGATTTCTGAACAGTGGAAATCACAAATGGCTTTACAATCATAAAATATCTTTCACATCACATTAAATAGACTTTGGATCCGGGCAGACCGTTGTTTAACGCGTTGGAACAAAATTCCAAACTCTTACAAATGCAGTTATAACTTCCCTAAAATAAATTACTGCTTTTAGAAAAGCAAATATCAAAATCATTTTTCGAATTCTTGCAGCATTGTTGCTAAAAATGTGACGATGTAGACATTAGATTTTGTGAGCCTCGGAAGAGAGAGCTTTGTGCGTTCTGGCATCTAACTGTGGGTTATTTGGTGTGAACATTCAACACTGTTTTTGACGCTAAATCCCCTTTCACACTCTGGAGTGAAGCGTGGCTCCTGTTAGGTTCCCCCCACAATGGAATCAGTGGCTGACTTGCAGCGCCATCACATCCTGTTTGAGTACAACGCTGTGCATAGAGGAACCCCACTCTCTGCTCACTGCAGTAAGGTCGAGTCTCTTTTTGGAGTTGGCGACTTTACAGACCTAATTCAAAAAAAGGTCCCGGGAAAGGAACTGCTGCCAAAAAAAAAGAGACAGCTGCTGGGACGTTACAATTCATGGAGACACCTACAGTTCTTACAAAGTTATTTAGAGAGATAAAAATCTCTCCAAGTATGCATTGTCACAAATGCTGTTTGGTTTTGTGCAGTATGATATCAAGCAAACAAACAAAACCAGCTCAGAATATCAAGTTAAAAATCACACAACAACCAGGTTATAGTCCAACAGGTTTATTCGTAAATACAAGCTTTCAGAGTGCTGCAAAGGCTTGTACTTACAAGTAAACCTGTTGGACTATAACCTGGTGTGTGATTTTTAATTTTGTCCACCCCCGTCCAACACCGGCACCTCCACATCAGAATCTAAAGACATAGCAAAGGTTTCTATAAAAATATATAAAACGAAAGAGTGGCCAAAATAAACATTGGTCCTTTAGAGGATGAGTAGGGGGATTTAGTAATGGGGTCTGAAGAAATGGCTGAGGCATTGAACAGGTATTTTGTGTTGGTCTTCACAGTAAAGACACGAATAGCATGCCAAAATTGACAAAGAGACAAAGGTGGGTGAGGACCTGGAAACAGTCGTTATCATGAAAGACGGAATGTTGGGCAAGCTAATGGAGCTAAGGGTAGACAAGTCTCCTGGCCCTGATGGAATGCATCCCAGGGTACTAAAAGAATTGGCAGGAGAAATAGCAAATGCACTTGTGGTAATTTTCCAAAATTCACTGAACTCTGGGGCAGTTCCAGCAGATTGGAAAACAACAAAAGTAACGCCACTGTTTAAAAAGGGAGGTCAGACGACAGATGAGGAATTATAGACCACTTAGCTTAACTTCTGTAATGGGGAATGTGCTTGAATCTATTATGAAGGAAGAAATAGCAAGACATCTAGATAGAAATTTCCCCATTGGGCAGGTGCAGCATGGGTTCATGAAAGGCAGGTCATGCTTAACTAATCTTTTGGAATTCTATGAAGACATTAAATATATGGTGGACAATGGGGACCCAGTAGATGTGGTGTATCTAGATTTCCAAAAGGCATTCGACAAGGCGTGGCACAAATGGCTGCTGCTTAAGATAAGGATGCAAGGCATTACGGGCAATGGATTAACATGAATGGAGGGTTGGTTAACCAACAGGAAGCAAAGAATGGGAACAAATGAGGGCAATTCTGGTTGGCAATCATTCAGTCACTGGTGGTGTGCCTCAGGGATCAGTGTTGGGATCGTAATTATTCACCATTGACAAGATGATTTGGAGTTGGGGACCGTATGCAGTGTACCAAAGTTTGCAGATGACACTAAGATGAGTGATAGAGTAAAGTGTACAGAGGACTGAAATTTTGTAAAGGGACATAGATAGTTTAAGTGAATGGGCAAAGGCTGGCAGATGGAGGACAATGTTAATAAATGTGAAGTCATCAATTTCAGTAGGAATAACAGTAAAAAAGACTATTACTTGAAAGGTAACTAATTGCAGCATGCTGCTACGCAGAGGGACCTGGGTGTCCTTGTGCATGAATCACAGAAGGTTGGTCTGCAGGTGTAACAGTTAATTAGCTTCAGGGTGCAGGGCCTGGAGTGTAGGGAGGTGAGGAACATGGCATCAATTTCCAAGGAGGGTGCCTGTAAACAGGGAAGTTGTTTGAAGTGTGTATACTTCTCTATGTTCTATGTTCTAAGAAGGCAAATGGAATTTCATCCTTCATTGCTAAAGGGATTGAATTTCAAAGCAGAGAAGTTATGTTGCAGCTGTATAGAGTACTGGTGAGGTAACACATGGAGTACTGTGTACAGTTTTGATCTCCTTACATGAGAAAGGATGCACCTAGCGCTAGAGGGGGTGCAGAGGAGGTTCACTAAGTTGATTCTGGAGTTGGGGGGGGGGAGGGGAGGCAGGGTTTGCTTATGAGGACAGACTGAGTAGACTGGGATTATATTCATTGGAATTTAGAAGAATGAGGGGGGAATCTTATAGAAACATATAAAATTATGAAGGGAATAGATAAGATAGAAGTAGAGAGGGTGTTTCCACTGGCGGGTGGAAGTAGGACAAGAAGGCATAGCCTCAAAATTAGGGGGGGCAGATTTAGGACTGAATTGAGAAGGAACTTCTTCACCCAGAGGGTTGTGAATCTATGGAATTCCCCTACCAGTGAAGTGGTTGAGGCTTCCTCAGTAAATGTTTTTAAAGTTAAGATAGATAATTTTTTGAACAGTTCAGGAACGAAGGGTTATGGTGAGAGGGCGGGTAAGTGGAGCTGAGGTCTGGAAATGATCCGCCATGATTTTATTGAATGGTGGAGTGGACTCGAAGGGCCAGATGGCCTACTCCTGTTCCCAGTTCTTACGTTCTTATGTTTTTATATTTGAATTTGACCTATCCCAACAAAGCAAAGGCATCTCTTACACATACAAGATTATATTTACATGCATTGAGTTGTTATATTTTTCATTAAGATAAACATTCTAAAGTGCTTCACTGATGTCTCGGAGGGCCCAATCTTTTTAGTAAGACATGTGCCATTTCACATTTGAAGTGGCATCTTCTGGTGTTGGACTACCAGGAGGTGCACTGGAAGTAGACACGATTGGCAAATTGCAGTGCCAGCAGTGGTATTGGGGAACCCAGCCGTTCTGCCATCTCCTAACCTCCCACAGCTCATTTGGTATCCAACATACATTTAGTAGCAGGGGAAGAATATCTGCAGCTAGTGCTATTTACTAACCACTCTCATGTGACTTGCTGATTGATGTTTCATGGCTGATCTTAAGTTAGTGGCTGGTAGTTTGTACCATTATAACAGTGTTGTAATGCCCACACAGAATGTTGGGGAACATGGTGAAGGTCTTGCCTCTGACTTTCAAGATTTCTGCTCAGATGCTCTCCAGTCATGTGTTCCCATTCACACTGGTCTGGAACATTACTGGGAGAATGTATGGAGATGACACAAAGAGGGGCAAGCTGCTCAAGGATGAAGGAGGGGGAGAGGAGTGAAGAAGTGCTCTCATTCATATCCACTCAGCATCCTCAGAGACCAGTTATAACTGAAGGGTTCCATTGGGAGATACGGTGTATGTGAGAGGCTGAGTAGCACAGGAAAGTTTAAAATGCTGGAAGATAGAATTAAACCTTTAGGTAAACCACCTAAAACCATAGAAATGCTCATGAATCCAATATTCTCATTTTTAAACAAATTCTTTTGTCGGATGTGGGTGTCACTGACTGGTCAGGATTTTATTGCCCAGGTCTAGCTGCCCTGGAGAAGGTGGTGGTGAGCTGCCTTCTTGAACCGCTGCAGCCTCCCATAATGCCATTGGGAGGGAATTTCTGGATTTTGACCCAGAGACATTGAAGGAACAGTGGCATATTTAGAAGTCAGGATGGTGAGTGGCTTGGAGAGGAACTTACAGGTGATGGTGTTCCTATGTATCTGCTGCATTTGTCCTTCTAGATGGTAGTGGTCATGAGTTTGGAAGCTGCTCTCTGAGGATCTTTGGTGAATTTCTCCAGTGCTTCTTGTAGATAGTACACACTGTTGCCACTGAGTGTCGGTGGTGGACAGAGTGGCTACTCGTGGATGTAGTGTGAAGTTTGGGCTTTTGTGGTTACTGATTTGCTTCAAGATTGGACAATAAGTTCGAAGCTGAACAGTCAACACATTACTCTAAAGTAACAGTAGCAGACAATATTGTCGCAAGACAGCTCGTTAATAAGACATCAGGAAAATTGAAATAGTTTTAAAAACCCTGAAAATTATTTCAATCTGAGGACCAATAAGATTCTGAAAAGGGGCAAGTTCACTGTAAAATGGTCCAGAAGCCAGGTGAAACCTTTCTAAAGAATAAAAGCAGAAATTGCTGGAGAAACTCAGCAGGTCTGGCAGTGGCTGTGAATAGAAACAGAGTTAACATATCAATTCCAAGATGACTCTCTTCTGGGACTTCAGATGTATTTATTAATGACTTTCAATGGCTGTTGCAGGTTGAGGGAGTGGAGACCTAAAAGTAGAATTAACATGAGATCACACTGAAATAAAAATTGCTGAAGAACCCTATCAGACTTATTGCAATTTGAGGAAGATCTCACCTTGGAGAAAACAATGCAGTTGGTGAGACAAAGGTTTGTGAACAGACCAAAGCATTTCTGACAGGTGAAGAGATACCTTAGCCCAACAATGCTCCAGTGACCATACAGATCAAAAGAAACATAAGAGAATGTTTAGTGGGAGGGAATGTGTACAATACCTAAACCCTGCCAGTCCTATGAACCCAATAAGTTCCACAGTTATAATCAGTACCCTGCAAATATTGTAGAATGCTTACTTTAAAGAAAATTGGTCATTGCATGGAAATCAGCCAATGAAAAACCTTTACTCTTGCGGGTCCCAAAGAACAATCTTTGTATATAAGGATATTAATGAAGATGGAATATTCCCTTGGAGAGACGAATTATGCCAATCATGTGTTCTGGAATGCAGGAGTATATGTATTTAACATGATAGCGACACTTCATTGAAAACTGGAATGTAATGGCTTTATAAAACAATGTACTATGGTTATTGTTGCATTTACTGCAGACAATGGAAATCCAGTTAATTAATAGTCCAGGTGGAATCAAACTAATAACCAAAGGAAAATTTAAAAAGTCGATATTGGAAACATTGCATGTTATGCTGGATCAGGTAAAAGAGGTGTTGACCTCAATCCTATTAGGGAAATGGGAAAGGTTCATCGGCAAAAATCCTAGTGTGACTTCAGAAAATATTTTCTACAGTTATTTACCAGACTGGGATGACCTAAGATCACAAATTTCATCATTTTGTGAAGAGATGCTAAACCTGTGTGTCTTCTTCGACCTAGGAAGATGCTACACTCACTGAAACAGATACCTGAAAAAATCACTAAGATGGGATGCTTGTCTCCTATCACTGAACCTGTTTGCTGTGGGCTGACACTGTCAGAAATGTTGAAGGGCAGAAAGCTCAGAATGCAGCCTCCTATTCTACCCAAGAACTTACTTTCTGGGCGAGCACTACAGGATTATCAAAATGAGATCTATCATTTTAAATACAGAAAGCTTACAAATAATGTGTGAAATTGTGAGGTTATGTAATTTGACTTGAAGAATGGAGGAGTTGAATATTATTTAAAGATTGCAGAAAATTACAGTGCATGAATCACAAAAAAAAACAAGCGTCCAAGTTCAGCAGGTAATAGGGAAAGCAAACAAACTTTTGGCTTTTACTTTGAAGAGAATGGTGTACACAAATAGGGAAATCTTGCTAAACATTTGCAAGGCACTAATTAGACCACATCTCGAATACTGTGAACACTTTGGTCCCCTTATCTCACAAAAAGTATACCGGTATTTGAGACAGGCAAAATTGAGGACTGCAGATGCTGGAGAGTGTGGTGCTTGAAAAGCACAACAGGTCAAGCAGCATCGGAAGGGCAGGAAAATCAACATCGAGCATAAGCCCTTCATCAGGAATCAGGCTGGGAGCCTTGGGGGTGGAAAGATAAATGGGAGGGGGAAGATAAGGCATTCTTCCTCCAAGCGTCGGATGGTAAGGGAGTGGCGATGGAGGAGGTCCAGGACCTGCGAGTCCTCAGCGGAGTGGAAGGGGGAGTTGAAGTGTTCAGCCATGGGGCGGTGGAGTTGGTTGGGGTGGGTGTTCCGGAGATGTTCTCTGAAGCACTCTGCGAGTCGGCATCCTGTCTCCTCAATGTAGAGAAGACTACACCGGGAGAAATGGACGGAGTAAATGATATTTGTGGAAGTGCAGGTGAAACTTTGATGGATGTGGAACGTTCCTTTGGGGCCTTAGAAGGAGGTGAGGGGGGAGGTGTGGGCGCAGGTTTTGCAATTCCTGTGGAGGCAGGGGAAGGTGCCGGGAGGGGAGGGTGGGTTGTTAGGATGTGTGGACTTGATGAGGTAGTCGCAGAGGGAACGGTCTTTATGAAATACGAATGGGGTGGTGAGGGAAATATATCTCTGGTGGTGGGGTCCGTTTGTAGGTGGTGGAAATGACGTATACGGATGTTGGTGGGGTGGAAGATGAGGACCGGGGGGTTCTATCCTTATTGCAGTTGGAGGGGTGGGGTTCGAGGGCGGAGGTGCGGGACATGGGTGAGATGTGCTGGAGGGCTTCATCAATCACGTTGGAGGGGAAATTGCGATCTTTAAAGAAGGAGCCCATCTGGTGTGTTCTGTGGTGGACCTGGTCCCCCTGGGAGCAGATGTGGCGGAGGTGGAGGAATTGGGAATAAGGGATAACATTTTTGCAGGAAGTAGGGTGTGAGGAGGTGTAATCCAGGTAGCTGTGGGAATCGGTGGGTTTGTAGAAAATGTCAGTGTTAAGTCGGTCACCATTGATGGAGATGGAGAGGTCCAGGAATGGGAGGGAGGTGTCAGAGATAGTTCAGGGGAATTTAAGGTCAGGGTGGAATGTGTTGGTGAAGTTGATGAACTGTTCAACCTCCTCGTGGGAACATGAGGTGGTGCCAATGCAGTCATCAGTGTAACGGAGGAAGACAAGGGTGTGGTGCAAATGTAACTACGGAAGATGGACTGTTCTATGTAGCTGACAAAGAGACGGGCATAGCTGAGGCCTGTGCGGGTGCCCATGGCTACCCCTTTCATCTGGAGGAAGTGGGCGGATTCGAAGGAGAAATTGTTGAGGGTGAGGACCAATTCAGCCAGACGAATAAGAGTATCGGGACATCGGGAGAGGAAGAAATGGAGGGTTTGAAGGCCCTGGAAATGGCGGATGGAGGTGTATAGGGACTGGATGTCCATGGTGAAGATGAGGCATTGGGGCCAGGGAAACGGAAGTCTTAGAGGAGATGGAGGGCATGGGTGGTGTCCCGAACGTATATGGGGAGTTTCTGGACTGGAGGGATAGGACAGTAGGTGGAGATGAATTCGGTGGGGCAGGAGCAGGCTGAGATGATAGATTGGCCGAGGTAGTTAGGCTTGTGGATCTTGGGTAGGAGGTAGAATCGGGTGGTGCGGGGTTCCTGAACTATGAGGTTGGAAGTTGTGGGTGGAAGATCCTCTGAGGTGATGAGGTTGTGCACGGTCTGGGTGATGATGACCCCCAAGCCCTGGGGCAGTATGGTGGCTCAGTGGTTAACATTGCTGCCTCACATCGCCAGGGACCCCGGTTCAATTCCAGCCTCGGGCGACTGTCTGTGTGGAGTTTGTACATTCTCCCCTGTGTCTGCATGGGTTTTCTCTGGGTGCTCTGGTTTCCTCCCACAGTCCAAAGTTGTGCAGGTTAGGTGAATTGGCCATGCTAAATTGCCCATAGTGTTAGTCAGAGGGAAATGGATCTGTATGGGTTGCTCATCGGAGGGTCAGTGTGGACTTGTTGGGCCAAATGGCCTTTTTCCACACTGTAGGGGAATCTAATCAGAACACTTCAGATGGCCTCCTTCTTTAAAGACCGCAATTTCCCCATCCACGTCATTGATGATGCCGTCCAGTGCATTTCATCCATGTCCCACACCTCCGCCCTCAAACCGCACCTCTCCAACTGCAATAAGGACAGAACCCCCCCCACCAACCTTCGAATACATCATATCATCCTCTGCCATTTCCACCATCTACAAACGGACCCCACCACCAGAGGTATATTTCCCTCCCCACCCCATCTGCTTTTCATAAAGACTCTTCCCTCTGTGACTACCTCGTCAGGTCCACATGCTCTAACAACCCACCCTTCCCTCTCGGCACCTTCCCCTGCCACCACAGGAATTTCAAAACCTGCGCCCACACCTCCCCCTCTCACCTTCATCCAAGGCCCCAAAGGAGCCTTCCACATCCATCAAAGGTTCACCTGCACTTCCACACATATCATTTTCTGTCTCCATTGCTCCCGATGTGGTCTCCTCTACATTGGGGAGACAGGACGCCTACTCACACAGCACTTCAGAGAACATCTCCTGGACACCCGCACCAGCCAACCCCACTGCCCCATGGCCAAGCACTTCAACTCCCCCTCCCACTCCACCGAGGTCATGCAGGTCATGGGCATCTTCTGTTGCCACACCCTTACCACCTGATGCCTAGAGGAAGAATGCCTTATCATCCGTCTCAGGACACTCCAACTCCATGGCATCAATGTGGACTTCAGCTGGATCAGTGTTAGGGGCTCTCCACTGTAAATAAAGGGTGACTTGGTAAAGGGATGCCACCCTCAGTGGAGTTATTTCTATGGCAACGAGAGTAAGATCAATGATGTAACCATGCAAAAGCGCTCACCAGCTGAAGCCCAACTGGATTTCAAACAGGCACTACAGCTAACTTTATCATTGGAAAATGCAGCAAGCGGAGTACATGGGTTTTAGGGTATTCCAACGGAAATGGAGACCCTCATTAATCTGACTAAGCATGCGAAACACCACTTGAGTGAAGGCAATTGCCTAGCATCACCCATGACATATCCTGAACAGAGGAGCTCTAGGTCAGCCCACAGCGAACCCCAAAGCAAAGCCATGTCTTGGCCAAACGGTTAAAATTTTCTTCTGGATCCAGGCCGGTAAGCCATTGTAGCCATGGCCGGTATGAGGACTCGAGACAACAAAAGAGTCTCACTCAACCTGAGTTGAATAAGGGAACTCATAGGCTGGCATCCAGAAGAGTGCACTCCCTGGAAAGCCCACCTACATCTGGTTTGGAACAGTTACATTGCTTAGCAACATCCAAATCAGAACCAATTCAAATAAACATCTAGTTAAATGGTCACCTGGTTCTTATGGAAGTCGATACCAGTATGGGCTGTTTCAGTGATCACAGAACCAGTCTTTAACAAAAATCTGGACTCTAGCCCTTAGGTTTGCACAAGACCTCAGCTAGACTGAGAACCAATACTGGGGAATCTTTACAGATTAAGGGTACAACGTCCTGTCTCTTATGAGAAGCCGCTGATTCTGTTATCAGTGGTTGTAGTAAAAGGCTCAGATCCAAACCTGATAGGGCAACATTATTTCAGAAAGATTCACCGAGTTTGGCTCAACATATTTTGCCTTGGAATGGCTGCCTGAGTCATGTTCTAGTTAAATACCCAGAGGTTTCTCAGTGAGACCGAGGGACTATCAACGAAACCAAGGCCACCTCGCATTTTGTGCAGGAAGCAACTCCATGATTCTGCGTGGCCCGTCCAGTGCCATTTGCCTGACGAGCTAAAGTAGAGGCAGAAATTAGAATGCCGTTGGGTTGGTTTGCCACTGGGGGGATTTTAAACAAACATTTTGCAAATGAATAAATACCCAACCCCTTCCATAGAAGATTTATATGCAAAGCTCTTAGGGGGGCTGTCCTTCACAAAGCTGGACATGAGCCATGCATACTTGCAATCATGGTTAGATGAGGATTCCCAGAAGTATGTTACAATTAATAGCCATGTACTAATATATGAGACTGCCATTTGGGGTATAGTCAGCCTGTGCAATTTTCCTATTGAATTATAGGACCACTCTTTGTGCAATGACAGGGATAGCTCCAGCAGAGTTGCCCATGGGGTTAACCAGGTTAAATCTGATCTTCCGGGACGTGGGGGTGGAAGGTGAAATGACATCACCTTTCGAACACAAGACTGCGCTAAGTGGAAGAGATTGTTTATTTCAGGGGAGAAAGTTTGGTGAAAGAGCCACAGGAATGGCCCTGCATGGGTAATGTGAGGTCAGGTCCAATGACATATAAAACTTGGGTAGTTGTGACGGTCCTGAACAAGCACATGGACCAGATGAAAGCTGCAAACTTGCAAATGATACGGGAGCAAAAACATGCCCAGATCCTTGATAGCCTTTCCCACTATTCCAGAACCCTCCCTTGTCAAGCATAGAAGATAACTCAGAATCTGAGTTGACAAGGGAGATGTCACCTTGATGCCTACGCTGCCTGAAGAAGGGAATGAATTTCTTCCAATACATTCCAGGTGCAAGAGGTGAGCTACTGTGTATTACACACCATCTGTACCAGAGGCAGAGTTAGAGGAATCTGGCCTGGCACCCTGGGAGGAGTTACAAAAAAGAAACTGGGCTATATCCTCGGATTCAGAGGGGCACGGATGTAATGATTGTAACAAGGCCAGCCAGGTGGACCTCTGAGAGTATGAATTCCCTGTTTAGGGCTGTTAATGTGGTCCAATCTGGGAGCCCTGACTGACAGATATAAACAGTGTCTGGCACCCTGCTGACTGTGAGAGCTGTTTCTGAGGGAGCTGGGTCAGTGTCAAGGACTTTCTATGTGTAAATACAGGGAAACTTGGTGACGGGATACCAGTTTATGTCGAGTTACTTCAAAGGTGGTTAAATAAACACAGAGGGGGCATAGAATACAAGAGCAAGGAGATGATGCTGGAACTGAATAAAATGCTGATAGGCCACAACTGAAGTATACAATGCAGCTGTGGTCACTACATTATAGGAAAGATGTGATTACCCTGGAGAGAGTGCAGATGAGACTTACCAGGATGCTGCTCGGGCTGGAAGGTGTGGGATATGAAAAAAATTGGATAGAGTGGGGTTGCTTCCTTTGGAGCACAAAGGTAGAGAGAGAGACTTGTACAAGTGTATAAGATTATGAAGGTCATAGATAGGAAGGGTAGGAATGCACATTTTCCATTAGTAGAGAGGTCAATAATCTCGGGCATAGATTAAAGGTTAAGGTAGAATTTGAGGAGAAGATGATGGAGGTCTCAAACTCACTGCTTGAAAATGAGGTCAATTCAGAGTCTCCTGTAACATTTGATCAATAATTAAATGTTCACTTACGTTGGCCAAGAACTAGTAAATGTCGATAGTGTGGTCAAATATGTGTTGAACGATGGGCCGAATGGCATTCTTCTGTGCTGTAAATGTCTATAGCTCAATAAAATTGCAGATATATTCTATATATTCTTTGCAATACTGTACATGAACACGATGAATTCTAGTCAAGATCAACATGTTAACTGATCCTGGATTTGAGTGGAAATGAGTAGAAACGTGTTAGAAAGAAAGTAAAAGTGTTAGCAATGCAGAAGGCTCTTGGGACTAAATGATGAAATTAGTAATTCCTGGTTTGATGTTTTATCAGCTTTCCAACAGATTTCATTTTTGAACTCTGCTGAGTTAAGAGATATGTCAGGGCTGTTGTAAAGTTGTACAATGGACCTTAAAGTCCATGAGTTTAACAAATGTTTAATTTGCAAAGACTCTTCTGAATGATCTTTCTCAGTGTGCTAAACCTCAGAGACAGTGGATCAGATGACTTGACTGCATCAGGTTAGGCTTAGTGCCAATGAATGGTCATACTAACTTGACAGAGTCCCTTTATATTTTCATACATCATCAATTGAATTGACTAACTTAAAGGTTAGCTTTACTTTCAGAGAAAATAAAAGGTATAGGCTAAAATAGTTAGAAATGCAAATTTAAAATCAATAAACCTTGTCCATAATGAGTAATTATTATGCAATTCAAAACATCAGAATGACTGGCAGACTGATGAAATGATTGTGAAGACAAGTCTCATGTTTATTTTGATTTCTCCATTCTTACAGGACACTATTGCAATGTGCACCAGATGATCGGAAATTATATGTGGGATGAGAAATCAAACAAGTCATTTCTAATTGGAGAGAATGAGGATAGTCGGCTCCCAATGTGGTGGGAAGCATCAGAGCCAATCTGGGTTACCATGATGAAGAATAAGCGACAAGTTTATATGTATTACTGGCCAGGTTAGTATTTGGCAATGTGTGAACATTTATGTTCACATCTTTATGCTTACCAGGATGTAACTACTTAACATTGAATTGTTTCGACAATTGACAGCAGCAGCACCATCAACAAATGAGTATATTTGGGGTACAAGTAGGCAACTCAATCTGACTTCCTTTAATCTTCCATGCTCCGCAGTTCCCATTCTTTGCTCCTGCTTTTTATATCTTGCATGAAACATTTAAACCATGTATAATATTTTTCAAGATAACAAACTTTGTTTCCTCAACAAAATGCAAATAGAATCAGAGTGATAGTCAATGTATCCATATTTCCTGTCCGCCTCTCACACTTCACAACCTTCTGACGTATTTATGCTCCTCTGCTTCTGGCTGTTGAGCATCCCTAGTTTTATTCACTTTAGTAGCTGTGCCTTAAGTGCCTTGGACCCCGAACTCGAGAATCCTTTCCATACACTCTCCACCTCTCACTTGCTTTTCTCCTTTAATGCCTCTGTGATCGAGATACTGGTCATATGATGTGGCTCGATGTTGTATTTTGTATTAGACTATACTTGATGAAGTGCTGGTTAGTGCTATTGTGAATCATAGAATCCCTACAGTGTGGATGCAGGCCATTCAGACCATCAAGTCCATTCCGATCCTTTGAAGAGCATCCTACCCAGACCCACTCCATCCCTGTAACCCTGCATTTCCCATAGCTAATCCATCTAGCCTGCACATCTCTGAACACTTTGGGCAATTTAGCATAGTCAATCTGCCTAACCTGCACTTCTTTGGACTGCGGGAGGAAACTGGAGCACTCAGGGGAAACCCTGCAAGACACAAGGAGAATATGCAGACTCCACACAGACAGTCAACCAAGGGTAGAATCAAAGCTGGGACCCTGGCACTAACCACAGAGCCACCATGTCACCCCTGCCAAAACTGTTGTACAGTGATACAAAAAAAGTACTGGGAACTTGGGTAAGTGTAATTTACTTTTTTTCAATCTTTAAAATAGTGTGATTTCCTGGTCACAATCGCATGTAATTTTGTGCAAGGATGTATGGCTCTAGTGTTATTAAGCAACATGTAAAAGCTTCTGATACGTGGCAGGTAATGAGAGTGAGAGTGTTCCTGGTTAGCTGAACTGCGTGATTGCTGCAGTGCAATAACCTACCTCCTGTTAAAAGATTCCATGGCAGGATCTTTCTGTTAGCTTTCCTAGGGATATGTAAGATGTATGTATGTATGTTATATGTAATTTTGGGTCTGTAATGTTGAAAATTTGAGTATTTCAGACTGAGAGCCAATGTAGGTGATGAATATGGGGATGATGAGTGAACTGGAGCCTCTCTGTTTAAAACAAAAGAGCCTACTACATCAATTTATTTTTTTGTTTGAATCAGGTTGTGAAGTTGAGATTCAGAGCACCAAGCCTACGTACTGTCGGGAATACTATTATTATCCATCAGACAAAAATTTTTCGACTGCTGTTTCAGATGCCATTGATGTTTTGTGGTAGGTCATAACGAAAAGCCATTTTGGGTGTCTACTATTTGTTTGCTGTTGAATCATGTCTCGTAGAATTGTTAGAGCACAGAAGGAGATCATTCAGTCTTGTAGGAGCAATCAATCTAATTTCACTTTCCTCTTCTTCCCTGCGGCCCTGCAATTTATTTCCCTTAATCCAATTTTCTGAAGCTCTTGGGAAGAAATAGTAAGAACTTAGCAATAACATTCCGAATCAGACTGTACTTGCTGGTATATCCTGGAGTCTCATTTATTTCAATCTCGAGTCTCACGGTGCATATTTGTACGTTAGCTTTAAATGGAAAGAAGCGTGCAATGCAAATTTTCACTGCGCAACATCCTTCCTCTTCTTAGTGGATGAGAAGCGTATAATTTAATCAATTGTTTCTAATTATGTAAACAATTAATTTAAGCATGACTTGAGTATTCAACTTCTCCAGTAACACTATTATGTATGTAAACTTTTGTATTAATTTAACAATGCTCTCATGTATGATGTATGTCATGTGTGGTAAGATGAAAGATCTGTTGGCCAATAAAAGTGATGCACCTTGGATCAAGGTCACTTAAGATTGGTGTAAGTTTTCTCTCATGAGTAAGCTATCATTGAACATCAAGTGAGGCCTCATTTAACTCAAGTCCTTCATCTGAGATAGCGATCAATGTTTCCAAATAGTGTTTATAGAGCTTTAAAAATATATTTATTAATTCATGGTTCATGGGCATTGCTGGCTGACCAGTGTTTATTGCCTGTCCCTTGTTGCCATTGAGAATGTGGCGATGAATTGCATTCTTGAGCTGTTGTAGTCCATGTTCTATAAGTAGACCCACAATGCCTTTAGGAAGGGAATCTCAGGATTTTGACCCAATGATGGTGAAGGAACGGCGATATATTTCTGGGTCAGGTTGGTGACTGGCTTGGAGGGGAAGTTGCAGGTGGCAGTATTCCTTTGTAACTGGTGACTTTGTCCTTCTAGATTGTGGGTTTGGAAGGTGAAGTCTAGGGATCCTTGATGAATTTCAGCAGGGTTGGTATTGGAGGTGGTGAATGTTTATGGATGTGGTGACAATCAAGCAGGCTCCTGTACAGTATCAAGTTTCTTGAATGTCATTGGAGCTGTATTCATGCAGGCAGATGGAGAGTATTCTATCACACTCCTGACTTTGAATCAGGTTGTGAAGTTGAGGTTTGGAGTACTAAATCTACATACTGTGGAGAATACAGATGCCATTGATGTTTTGTGATAGGCCATTGTGAAATACCATTTTGGGTGACCATTATTTATTTGCTTTGAGATGATATATCATAGAATTGTTAGAGCACAGAAGGCGACCATTCAGCCCATCAGCTGTCTTATAAGAATAATCCATCTTGATGTTGGACAGGCTTTGGGAGTCAGGAGGTAATTTACTAGCTCCAGGATTCTGAGCCTCTGAGCTGTTCTTGTAACCACAGTATTTATATGGTTAGTCCAGTTCAGTTTCAGGCCAATGGTAATCTCCAGAATATACATATGGCGGGATTTGGCAATGACAATAACATTGCATATCAAGAGTCAGTGGTTAGAATCTTTTTTGTCGGAGATGGTCTTTGCCTGGCAGTTGTGTGGCACGAATGGTATTTGCTGTATGTAAACCCCAAGCCGAGATATTACCAGTTTTGCTGAATTTGAAGGAGTCATGAATGGTGCTGAACATTGTGCAATCATTGGTGAACATCCCCACCTCTGACCTTATGATGGAGGGAAGGTCATTGATGAAGCAGATTGGACCTTGGACACTATCCTGAGGAACTCCTCCAATAGTGTTAGGGTTACATCCTGGAGATGTCCTGGAGCTGAGATGGCTGACTTCCAATAGCCATCATTCCATGTCATCCCATTGAGTTCAGTTTTGCTAGGGCTCCTTGATGCCAAACTCAGTCAAATGCAAGCTTGATTTCAAGAGCAGTCACTCTTCCCTCATCTCTGGAATTTCTCTCTCTTGTACATGTTTGAACCAAGGCTGTAATGAGATCAGGAGCTGAATGACCCTGGCAGAACCCCAACTGGGCATCATTGAGCAGGTTATTGCTGAGCAGGTGCTGCTTGATAGCATTGTTGGTGACACCTTCCATCACTTTACTGATGATTCAGAGTAGACTGATGGGGTGGTAATTGGCCAAGTTGGATTTGACCTGCCTTTTGTGCACAGGACATGCCTGGACAATTTTCCACATTATCGGGCAGGTGAGAGCATTAAAGCTGTACTGGAACAGTTTGGAGCGTTGCAAGTTCTGGAACACAAGTCTTCAGTACTATTGCTGGACTGTTGTCAGGGCTCACAGCCTTTTCAGTATGCGATGCCTTCAATAGTTTCTTGATACCATGTGGAGTGAATCAAATCAGCTGAAGATCAATATCTGTGATGCTGGGGACCTTTGGAGAAGGCTGAGATGGATCATCCACTGAGCACTTCTGGCTGAAGATTGCTGCAAATAAGTCAGCCTTATGTTTTGCTCTGATGTGCTGGGCTCACCCATCTTTCAGGGAGACTCTTTGTGGAGACTGTTCCTTCAGTAAGTTGTTTAATTTGTCCACCAAAATTCACAATTGGATGTGGCAGGACTGCAGAGCTTAGATCTGATCCTTTGGTTGTGAGATCTCTTAGCTCTATCCATCGCATGTGGCTTGTGCTGTTTGGTAGCTTCACCAGGTTGTTACCTCATTTTTAGGTATACCCAGTGCTGCTCCAGGCATGTTCTCCTGCAGGGTTCATTGAACCAAGGTTGATCCCTTGTTTTGATGGCTGTGGTTGAGTGGGGATATGCTGGGCCCTGAGGTTTTGGATTGTGCTGGAGTACAGTTCCATTGCTGCTGTTATCCTGTAGCACCTCATAGATTCCCAGTTTTGAATTGCTAAATCTGTTCAATGTCTGTCACAATTAGTAAGATGATAGCAGCATGGAGCATGAATGTGAGTATTCTCTGTGTGAAGATGGAACCTTTTCTCCCAAAGAACTTGTGGTGGTCAATCTAATTGATACAGTCATGGACAGATGCATCTGTAGCTGGAAGATCGGTAAGGATAAGGTCCAGTATGTTTTTCTTACTTGTTGGTTCCCTCACCCAGTCTGCCACAGATCGAATATCGATGTGGACATGAAATCCTCAACCCGGAGTGCATGCTGTACCCTTACCACTGTCAGTGCTTCCTCCAAATGGTCTTCAACATGGAGGAGTACAGATTCATCGATCAGGAATGCACAGGATGTGGTAATTGGAATGCACTTTTCCCTATAGGGGTTTGTTCTGATGCCACAAAGCTTCATGTTGTCTGGAGTCAATGTTGTGGAGTCCCAGACAGTACCACCACCTCTGCTGTGGCTGTCTTACTGGTGGGACAGGACATATCCAGGAACGGTGATGGTGTTACTTATAGGGCATAATTCTCTCGATAGACTATGTAAGGCTGTTGCTCAATTAGTCTGTAAGGCAGCTTTCCAATTTTAGCACAAGCCCTTAGATGTTAATAAGAAGGACCCAGCAGGATCAACAGGTCTGTTTATGCCATCGTTGTTTCCAGTGATCAGTTGTCTGTCTAATTTCATTTCATTTTTGAGACTGTCTAATGATTGATGCAATTGAGTTGCTTGCTAGACAGGTAAGAATCAACGACATTGCTGAGGGTCTGCAGTCACTTGTAGGTCAGACCAGGAGAGAACGGCATTTTTTTTTACCTAAAGAGCATTGGTGAAGCAAATGGATTTTCATGGCTGTAGATTCATGAGCTTTTAGTTGCAAACTTCTATTGAATTCTCATTCCACCATCTGCCATGGTGTGGTTTGAACCCTGTTCTTCAGAACATTCCACAATGTTTAGATTTAGACTGTAGTTCCAGAGACAATGCCACTAGGTCACTGCCACCACCTGAATGACCTGGACTGTGTGATGATTTGTCAGATACATTTTGACAAAGCAAAGTACCATCGTTCCTTTCTTTCCAAAAAGAACATCACATTTGAAAACATTACCTTCCTGACTTTAGCAGTGTAACTCTGAATTTCCTGTTTTTTTCCTGGATGTCCTTAATAATGAGTCAGTAAAGCTAAATTGAAGGTGTAGCAATCAATTTGAATTGCAAATGGTTTGTCAGCTTCACTGCCAAGTACTTGAGTACACAAATAACTAGTACTTGTTGTAATTAATCTAACTCATTTAAGAAGTTTTGAGGGATTCATCTGTATTGCCATAGCCTCCAGGGCTGTGGGCCAAGAGGTGGGAAAATGGAATTAGTATTGTTGGATCTTTGTTTAATTGTATGGACATGATGGGTGAATGGCATCCTGTGCTCTAAGTGTTTCTAAGTCGGTGAGTAATTGTATTGAGCCTTGGTGTGACTGAACCTGGTGCATTGTACAGTGTTGGTCTCCCTGCCTAAGGAGCCAAAAGCTTGCCATAGAGTGAGTGCTCCAGACTAATCTTTGGAATGGCAGGATAGTCGTATCAGGAGAGTTTGAGAAAACTAATACTGCTTTCTCTAGAGTTTAGAAGATTGAGAGGTGATGTTCCTCACTGGAACTTACACGATGTGACAGGCTGGATGTTGTCGGGATGCTTCCCCTGGCAAGAAACATCATCCCAGATAAAGGTGTAGGTCATTCCAGACTGAGATGAGGAATTTCTTTGTTCAGAGGATGATGAACTTTGGAATTCTCTACTCCCAAGATGGCTGTGAAAGTTCAGTCATTGAGGTTTCCAATAGTTGAGTGAGGAATTATTCTGTAATTGTGTGGAGAGAGAAAAAGAGAGAGAGAGAGAGAGATACAATTCTTGCTTCCAAGACCTGCTGTGTATGCCTGGAGAAAGTGAGGTCTGCAGATGCTGGAGATCAAAGTTGAAACTTTATTGCTGGAACAGCACAGCAGGTCAGGCAGCATCCAGGGAACAGGAGATTCGACGTTTCGGGCACAGGCCCTTCTTCTTCCTGAAGAAGGGCCTGTGCCCGAAACGTCGAATCTCCTGTTCCCTGGATGCTGCCTGACCTGCTGTGCTGTTCCAGCAATAAAGTTTCAACTGCTGTGTATGCCTAAATCTTTTGACTTCTCAAGGGATGGTGACATTATTGGGGTGTACTATAGGCCCCAAATACTGAATGGGAATTAGAAAAACAAATGTGCAGAGAAATTGGGGAGAGTTGCAGGAGCAATAGGGTTGTCATAGTAGGGGCTTTTAATTTTCCTAACATAGGCTGGAACTGCCAAAATGTTAAAGGCTTAGATGAGGTGGAATTTGTGGAGTATGTTCAGGAAAGTTTCTTCAAGCAGTATAGAGCAGTTCCTACTCAGGAAGGAGCAAAACTTGACCTTCTCTTGGGAAATAGGGTCAGACAGGTGACTGAGGTGATAGTGGGAGAGCACTTTGGGACTAGTGACCATAGTTCTATTAATTTTAAAATAGTTATAGAGAGGGACACAGGTTCAAGTTCTAAATTGGGGCAAGGTGAATTTTGATGGAATTTGTCAGGAGCTTGCAGGGGTTGATTGGAGTGGTTTGTTTGCAGGAAAAGGGACCTCCAGTTAGTGGGAGGCCTTTAAAAGTGAGATCGCTAGAGTGCAAGGTCTATATGTTGCAGTGAGGGTGAAGTGCAAGGTTGGCGGGATGAGGGAACCCAAGATGATAAGAGATATTGAGACTCTGACCAGAAAATAAAAGGAGGCATGGCTCAGGTACAGATAGCTGGGATCAAGGGAAACCCTGGAGATATATAGGGGATGCAGGAGTTTACTGAAGAAGGAAATCAGGAGGGTGAAAAGGGGGCACAAGGTATCCTTGACTGAGAAGATTAGGATGAATCTGAAGAGGTTCTTTTAGTATATTAAAGGAAAAAGAATAACTAGAGAGTGAATACGGCCCCTCAAGGACCAAAGTGGACATGTATGTGTGGAATTGCAGGAGATGGGCGAAGTCCTCAATCAATATTTCTCCTTTGTGTTTACCATGAAGAAAGATATGAAGACTTTGGAACTTGGAGAAGGTAGTGGTGATATCTTTGGGATAGTCCATATTGCAGTCGAGGAGGTGTTGGACGTATTAGAATGTATGAAGGTGGAAAAATCTCCTGGTCCTGACCAGATATATTCAAGAACCCTGCAAGAGATGAGAGAAAAAATTGCAGGGGCCCTGGCTGATATAGTTGCATCATCGTTAGTCACAGGTGAGGTCCTGGAAGACTGGAGGGTAGCAAATGTTGTGCCCTTATTCAAGAAGGGCTGTACAGAGAAACCTACAGACCAGTAAGCTAAAATAGGCGGTATTGTGGCCAGTGAGGAAAGTTTCAGAAATTGCAGCAGGATCTTGATCAGTGGGGGAAATGGGCCAAGAAATGGCAAATGGAGTTTGATATAGATAGGTGTGAAGTATTGCATTTTGTAAAGTCAAATCAAGGTAGAAGTTTCATGGTGAATGGTAGGGACTTAAGGAGTGTCGTGGAACTGAGGTACCTTGGAGTTCAGGTGTGTCGTACTCTGAAAGTGGAATCACAGGTAGACAGGGCAGTGAACAAAGCTTTTGGCACACTGGCCTTCATTGATCAGGGCATTGAGTACAGAAGTTGGGAAGTTATGTTGCAGTTGTACAGGACAGTGCTGAGGCCGCAGTTGGAGTTTTAGTTTTGGTCACCTTGCTATAGGA
This sequence comes from Chiloscyllium plagiosum, assembly GCF_004010195.1. Lineage (NCBI taxonomy): Eukaryota > Metazoa > Chordata > Chondrichthyes > Orectolobiformes > Hemiscylliidae > Chiloscyllium > Chiloscyllium plagiosum. The sequence continues at coordinate 25,207,205 of NC_057711.1, read as the reverse complement.
AGGATGTTATTAAACTGGAAAGAGTGCAGATGAAATTTACAAGGATGCTGCCAGGACTCAAGAGTCTGAGTTATAGGGAGAGGTTGGATAAGCTAGGACATTTTTCTTTAGCACATAGGAGAACGAGGGGGTCTCTTTTGGAAGTGTATGAGATCATGAGAGATATGAATAGAGTGAATGCAATCAGTCTTTTCCCCAGGATTGGGAATCAAGGACTAGAGGGTATCAGTTTCAGGTTAGAGGGGAAGCAATAAAAGGGATCCTTGGGCAACTTTTTTACACAGAGGGTTGCATGCATAGAGTCATAGAGATGTACAGCACGGAAACAGACCCTTCAGTCCAACTTGTCCATGCTGACCAGATATCCCAACCAAATCTAGTCTCCCACCTGCCAGCACCTGGCCCATATCCCTCTAAACCCTTCCTATACCCATCCAAATGCCTCTTAAATGTTGCAATTGTACCAGCCTCCACCACTTCCTCTTGCAGCTCATTCCATACACGTACCACCCTCTGCGTGAAAAAGTTGCCCCTTAGATCTCTTTTATATCTTTCCCCTCTCGCCCTAAGCCTGTGCCCTTTAGTTCTTGACTCCGCCACCCCAGGGAAAAGACTTTGTCTATTTATCCTATCCATGTCCCTCATGATTTTATAACCCTCTATGAAATAAGCTGCCAGTGGAAGTGGTTGAGCCAGGTACATTAACAACATTTAAAAGGCATTTAGACAAATACATGGATAGGAAAGATTTAGAAGGACATGGGAAAATGGGGTTAGCGTGGATGGATATTTCGGTTGGTATGTACCACTTCAGGTCGAAGGGGTGTCTCCTTCCTGTAGGACTCTATAACTATGACTTCTCCATAGCTGTGGGCTAATGGGTGCACGTTTTTGATGAGTTAGCAAATTCACTGACCGCATTGGTATTGAATGTCCATTCATTGTCTCATGTCACCATTTGAGGAAACACAAACAAGCTTAAAACTCATCAAGGTCAGGGATGATTGCTTTTATGAGAATCAACATCACTATTTCACAAACTGGGAACCTGCTGAAATCAATTCAAAGACAAGAAGCAGGTGTTCAGCATCATGAAAACCAGCAAAATCAAATCTCTTCAATCCATGGTCCTGGAGGCAGTTCAAACATCTTGAAGAGATTTCCAACTGTGGTTGCCTGACATGATAAAAACAGATCAATTTTTCACTCTGTAATGCCTGGAAATAATACTTTTTCCTTAAGGAATTGATTGGTTTTGACAATTCCTTGGTGACCTTGATGTGGACACTCCCTCAGCGAATGCAGAATGACAATACAATTGCCGCATAATTCAAGATTAGCTAGGATTGTGACAGTAAATTCATTTTGAACTTGGTGAAGGCCTTGCAGCGTGAGCAATTTCATTCTCTTGATCATGGGTTTCCAGTTTTGCGGTCTGATACCTAATTGAATACCTTGCATTGTTCTGAGATCAGCTATTTTTACCGATTTTGGTACCATATTTAAACTTACGTAGTTAAGGTATTACCTGGCAACCTTTTCCTCATGTCTAATGGGATGGACTGTCTGGAATGGATGTTAAAAAAGTTAGCTATCACTTGCATAAGCAACCTACATAAATACCCTTTCCCTTTATCATCTTAATCTCTTTCTCTTGCGTTATAAAGGAAGTTCTGGCTTTGTACATATTGCATATCTCCATCAGCAGTAAATTCCTCAACTTACTTCAGCAAACTATCTTCTTTTTAAAGGCAATTCATGACTCAGTTATGGTTTTGCAAGCTAATCTTCAGTTAGATTTTACCTGGACAGGTTCCCTTTCCACCCCATTGAAATTGGCCTATCCTCCAATAATCTATTTGACCTTTCAATAGCCAACCTAACGAAACCTTAATATACTATGATCACATTAGCCTAAACGTTCTTTGATTGATACTAGATCCATCTTATTACCTAGGACCAGATCCAAAATACCTTGGTCCTCATTGGGCTGGAAACATAATGGTAATGACAATTCTATAATTTCCAATCTAATTTGTTCCTTTAAATCTTTCCAACTATTTAGAGACATATAGAATGTTTTCTATAAAATAATGCTACCCATATTGTTTCATTACTGCAGCCAAATTGATTCTGGTTTATTTATTTCATTCATGGATGTGGGTGCACATTGCTGTATATTGATGAACAGTCAAAATACCAGTTGAAAGGTAAATATGTCAAACAGTAAGATTGCTTCTGAGTAGGGATTCAAATTGAATTTGTGCAAGTTGCGGGAAACAAATTTCTGATGATCTAATGACTTTAATGAACACATAACATTTGAAGATAAAAGGGAGAGGAGGAGGACAAACATTTGTCATCTTGTGAAGTTACACTTACACTTTACACTGTGAGTTACATAAAAACAAGTTGGACATGTTTGCAAACCTGCAAAGTGCTTGCCCGATGAAAGCAATTAAATCACAGATGGCATCAAATCTTTATTATCATATGTATGAAAAAGCTGTGCAAATCAGTCACTGTAACTATAAGATATAAATAGTAATTAGAAGAAGCCATCAGGGAAATTACATAACATCTTGGAAACATCTGTACGTTGTGCAGATGATTAATTTAGCGTTGTGTGATGACCCAGTTTGGGACTTAACATTCTTCAGGACTTGAGTAACTCAGCTGAAAAAACTGAGATTGAATTTTGTTTGAATACAATCTAAAACAGCTGTAGAAATAGGGATTATTTTCCAAAGAAAGAGGGGAAATTGGGCTATATTTCACATCTACATACTGCAACTTAACCTTCTGAATTCATACTGCCTTTCATATTAAATTCAGAAACCACAATTTTCTTTGGTATTTAGCTTCAACTTCAGAAAGTCAAAGCACTACAGATGCTAGAATTTGGAAATAAGAACAGAAATTGCTAGTGACATTCAGCCAGTCAGGCAGCATCTGTGGAGAGAGAGAAAGAGAGAGAGAGAGAGAGGATGTTTCAAGAACTCTTCTGGTGCAGAGGCTGCCAATTTACTTTCTTCTGGATGGAGTTGAATTTCTTGAGTTGTATTCATTGTATTCCTGAACCGTGCATTGTTGATGGTAGAGACGTTTCTTCACTTCAAACTACGTAACCTCTGACCTACCATAGCAGCCAGAGGAAGCAGTTCCACTCATTCCTGAGTTAATCATTTTTCATCGATTTTCCACATCTTTTTAGTTGAATGTACCACTTTATATGGCACCAAAGGTCTCAGATTAATGTTGGTTAAAGACAAATATGGCAGAATATAACAGCAATTTGCACTTTTGCTAGATAATTCAAATTTCAACAATCTTCAATAAAAAAAAAGTGTCAAGTGAGAACAGAGTCACTATCCAATTGCAAATGTGAAGAATGGACAACTGATTAAAATGCTAGAGTTGCCGTTGCCCTTGTATGGGTAATTGACATTGTGTGTGTCCTTGTCATCTGAAGAACATGCATAAAGAAAGATTGTCTTATATCACTAAATCCTATTTGAATTGCTAAAGCTTGTTTCTGAGACAAATGCTTGATGCTTTTCATGTCAAACTGATCAGTTTATGCTATGTCCTATTTTAGTGGAAAGCAAAGTCCTTCTAAAATGTGCACCATAGCTTGCTGATGGCTTTGACATGATCACTGAATGAAATTTGTAAATGACAGTTCAGCTGAAATTGATTGTCTACTCATCAACAGTGTCCAGATGTTAGATTAGATTACCTACAGTGTGAAAACAGGCCCTTCGGCCCAACAAGTCCACATCGACCCTCCAAAGAGTAACCCACCCCACCCCTATATTTACCCTGACTAATCCACCTAACACTACGGGCAATTTAGCATGGCCAATTCACCTAACCTGCACACCTTTGGACTGTGGGAGGAAACCGGAGCACCCGGAGGAAACCCACGCAGACCCAGGTAGAATGTGCAAACTCCACACAGACAGTTGCCTGAGGCGGGAATTGAATCCGGGTCCCTGGTGCTGTGAGGCAGCAGTGCTAACCACTGAGCCACCGTGCCGCCCCAATATTGCTTTTAAAAAGATTGTTTTGGCCTTGATCTTGCTTCACACATATAAAAAACTTTCAGTTTGAGCCAAGTATATTCCATTGTAAGACTCCAAAACCCAGCAATTGTGTCTCTGCTAGTAACACATTTTGTATGATTCTTTTCTCAGCGGGCATATTATTTCTTTGTTTACATGCAAGGTTGCTGTTTCAGTTTTGTTTTGTAGAATGTCACAAGAAATTTCTTCATTATAAATTATACCACAGGGAACAAGGAAATGGGAAGGCTAGTGGTGTGGTGGTAATGTCATTAGCTAGCAATTCAGAATGCAAAATGCTCTGGGGTTTTGGGTTTGAATCTCATTATAGCAGATGGTGAAATTTAAATTCAATAAAATCTGGAATAAAGTGCTGACCTAATGGAGATGAGCTAACCATTGACATGAAAACCCATCTGGTTCACTATCCTCCTTTAGGGAAGGAAATCTGCTGCCCCTACCCCATCTTAACTGGCCTCTGGGCAATAAGTGCTGGCTGAGCTATCAATGCCAAGGAGCAAATTAAAGATAATGCTGCTCAGCTCATTGCGGATGCTACAAGTAGGAATAAAATTAAATTTTAAAAACGAATCAGAATGAGAACCACAGTTGTGTAACGGAACAAAGCATTTCAATGAGAACTGTGGCACTTTGCCTCCTTGGTAACTTTGTCAAATTTCTGCTGTAAATCATCATATTGTCAAATCTCATGGATGCAACCTTAGCACATCATCTGCTACTTTTAGTGCTGTTGGAACAGCCAACCCTCTGGGTGGACTGGGGAGGAAGAACTATTATTGGGATATATTGCTGTAGTGTGATTTCCCAATGGAAAACAATCACTCACTATGTAAACCTGCATTTAGGTTCTTCACTTTTGCCAATATCAGGTTTTTATATTCTATCTGACCTGCAACACAGGGAGGATGAGAGACATGGTCAGTGAGATTTCCAATGGATTATGTCCATCCGCATTAATGCTTCCTGTGAGGTTCACATGGAAGGGTGAATGTGAGAGATGTCCACATCACAATGTTTAAAAATTTCACACTAATTTCTTATGAAATCGAAATCCTGCTGAGTTGCTGTAAAATAACTATGCAAGTGAGTCAATGCTCGGCTCACTTGTTGGAAATTAAATTCACTGATAGTTATGAGCTGTTAACTGTATTAGTTCTAAAATTGCACAGGATAATAATATAGTACAATCCCTATGAAAAGTAACAGGAATATGACAGAACCAGAAAAAGATTTTGGATCACTGTCTCTGTGATGACTGTGAGATCAATTCCATTTACTTTGATTTGCACTGTCAGTTCATCTACCTTATACAATACTTTGTGCATTAAGATACAAAGTCTTTCAGCTTGCCTTTTTGCCATTTTTAATCATCCCAACTTTTCTTTAAACTATGACTCTATTTACTTCTCACCCTTGATTACCCTATCTTTTATTTTTGCATTTTACTGTCTTTCCTGTGATTATTGTCCTTAATTTTCTTTCACTTGTCACCCTGCTTAGGCCTCCATAGTCCCCCGAGTACCCGCGGGCGAATATGTTCCAAGACCTATCGCGGAAACCTGAAACCCTGGATAGGAGCGAACCCATTCATTTAAATGGGAAATTTACATTCCCAGCAGCCCCCGGTCCCTGGTTCTGGAAGGCTCCATGTCATATGTTCAGGCTGCGGTAAACCGCGGGTAACTGAAACCGCGGGAAATGATTCTGCAGATATGGGGGTCGTCCTGTATACATCCAAGGCTGTCTACTCCTGTAGGCACTTTAGGATAGTAACCTATATTTTATACTATCTGTTCTGAACTTCTGAACTTCATTTGCCACCTATTCTCCCATTCCGCCAAAGTATCAATGTCCTTTTGAAGTTCTACACTGTTCTCCTCACAGTTTACAGTTCTCCTCGGCTTTCCTTAACAAATCCTTGCTGACTCTGAAAAAATTAGCTAACTTTTTACTTACCTCACTAAAGGTTAATTCATAAAATAAGAGCCCACGGCGTTGGACATAGTGTATTGACATGGTAGAAAATTGGCTCATGGGCAGGAAATGGAGAGTGGGTGTAAGGGGTTATTTTTCAGGTTGGCAACCAATGACCAGTGGGGTTCCACAGAGATCAGTGGTGAGACCACAACTGTTTACAATTAATGACTTAGAGGAAGGAAGTGAATATACAGTAGGCAAAGTTGCAGACAGTACAACAATAGGTGTTAGGACAGGTTGTGAGAGGAATATAAAGCATTTACAGAGAAATGTTGATAGGTTAATTAAATGGGCAAAAAGTTAGCAAGTGGAGGAAAATGTGAAATTCTTCATTTTGGAAGGGAGAACAAAAGAAGACAACATTATTTAAATGGAGAAAAACTGCAGAAAGCTAGATCACAAAGGGACTTGGAGATACTTTACGGGAAACATAGAAAGCTAGCACAGAGGTGCAGCAGATAATCAGGAAAACTAATGGAAGGTTGGCCCTCCTTTCAAATGGGTTGGAGTATAAAAATAGGGAAGTCTTACTACAGTTGTACAAGGTACAGTGAGACCATATCTGGAGTACGGTGAGCAGTTTTGAACCTTCTTTTTATGGAAAGATATTCAGAGAAGATTCACGAGAATGATCTCTGGTATGGAGGTATTGTATTATGAGCAAAGGGTAAACAGATTGGGACTCCATTCACTTGAGTTTTGAAGAATGAAAGGTGATATAATTGAATCGTATTGGATTCTTAGGTGGCTTAACATCATAAATGCTGAGGACGTTTCCCCTCATGGGAACATCTAGGACCAAAAGACAGTCTAAGAATGATGGGGTGCTAATTTCAGACTGTGATGAGGAGGAGTTACTTCTCTCAGAGGTTGTGAGTGTTTGGAACTGCTTGCCACAGAGAGCTGTGGGAGCAAGTCCTTGTATATATTTAAGGCTGAGATAGATAAATTTTTGTTCAGTCGGGAATGAAGTGTTAAGGGGTAAAGGCAGGAAAGTGAATATGGGGAAATATCAGATCAGCCACAATTCTGTTGAGGGTCCAAATGGTCTATTCTACTCCTCTTTCCATTTTTTATGGTCTTACGTCTTAATTCTATCCCAAATAACGGTTTTTCAAAGTTTCTGCTTCACTGACCACTCTGTATTTGCTAAGCCAATGTTTGCAACTTCCTTTGAACAAGGACACAATGTTTGCAATTTTTCAAACCCCAGCCAGCAGCGTGTATGTAGGTCAAATGCATACTGAATAAGTATGTTTTTCAAAAACTGGAACAAGAATCTCTCTTTCATTGTTGGGTCAGTTAGTCTGAGGTGTGACTAGGACCTTGGAAACAAACAGGCTTGCAATGGACATTTGGGGTGTATCTACTTTCAACATGGTCTCCTTTGAGAGATCATGATGTAGAGGTGCTGGTGTTGTACTGGGCTGGACAAAATCAGAAGTCACACGACACCAGATTATCTTTCAATGGGTTTATTTGAAATCACAAGGTTTTGGAGCACTGCTCCTTTGTCAGATGAAGTAACCATCGCACCCAATGAAGGAGCATGCTCTGAAAACTTCCGATTTCAAATAAACCTGTTGGACTATAACCTGGTGTCGTGTGACTTCTGACTTTGAGAGATCATAATATTGTTTGATGATAAAGCATTTTTAAGAGATTAAAAATATGTTGGTGACTACCTGCCATATGTGTGGTGTGATTTGTGGAGGAAATCTTAAAGAGGAGGTCCTGATCACAATGTCTGGAACATATTCAGATAAAATATTAAAAAAAATCCACCAGCGTAGGAATATTCTAAACCTCTTGCATTTTGGTTAGGTCTAATTCTGGTTGACAAGTAGATTCTACTGAAGAAATTGATTTAGCTCATGTTGATTTGATGTATTTTATGCTTGAAAACAAAACCATGGTTCATTGCTGCTGCCATAACCTGATGGAACATAGAACATAGAACATAGAACAATACAGCACAGAACAGGCCCTTCGGCCCACGATGTTGTGCCGAACATTTGTCCTAGCTTAAGCACCCATCCATGTACCTATCCAATTGCCGCTTAAAGGTCACCAAAGATTCTGACTCTACCACTCCCACAGGCAGTGCATTCCATGCCCCCACCACTCTCTCGGTAAAGAGTGAAGGGGGATAAACTGAGAGAGGATAGAAAGGGGAGCGACTGACTGAGCGGGAGATGAAGAGATGTTAGATGAGGGTGAAGTTAGATAGATCAGAAGACCGCATTAGAGTTGATCAGTATGCACAGACAGAAGTTAGAAGTTTTATTTAGAATTTCCTCTGGACTGCAAGCCTTTTGTCTAGGCGCCATATCCTGTGAGCACAATGATGATACTGGCTGTCATCCCAGATCATTTATTTTCAATACTGCCACAGAGTTGTTTATTGACAGCTAAACAGAACCCATTAGGCCAATAGATTGGTTTCATGGAGAAAGCTGAATTTCCAAGCGCAGCAGGAAATGATAACTACCCACGATATTGTGTGAGAAGCTGGGCCAGAGAATCTCAGTGAGAGGGATCACTGACAGAGGGGAAATCATCATCTCAGCTGTGGGTCAAATAATGATTGATAAAGTTTACACACCACTTCCCTAGTTTTGTAATCCACATTTCAATTTATATAGCTCAGTTTCAGGAGTGCATTTTAAGAACCTTATCTCTTTATACTTTGCATATATTGGTAT
>NC_057711.1:25168484-25198058 GCF_004010195.1 Chiloscyllium plagiosum | reverse complement strand
CCCTTTTTTGAACAGGGGCACAACATTCGCCACTCTCCAGTCCCCTGGTACCACCCCCATTGACAGTGAAGATGAAAAGATCATTGCCAACGGTACTGCAATTTCCTCTCTTGCTTCCCACATAATCCTAGGATATATCCCATCAGGCCCAGGGGACTTGTCTATCCTCAAGTTGTTCAAAATGTCCAACACATCTTCCTTCCTAACATGTATCTCCTCTAGCTTACAGTCTGTTTCACACTCTCCTCTTCAACAATACGGTTCCTTTGTCCAAACTTTGTCCAAACTGTGATATAGAGATGTCCTGGTAGATTCTTGATGGCATGATCCATATTATGTTGTTGGAATATGTTCTGGCTGACAGATAATCCAAATGGTAATGAGAGGAAACAGTATCTATCAAAAATTGTCATTTCCTGTGATTCCAGAGAAAGATGTATCTGGAATCTATGCTATGGTACTAGATCCCTTATAGAACACCATCACTTGGTTATGTCAGAAAAGGAATATGGTCACACCAGGTTTGTGAATTTTTCGATGCATTGTGAAACTACTATGATTGTTGCACAGCTACAAATCGTGAAGTATTTCCAATGAAGGAGGCAGTGGTGTAATGATAATGTCAGTTAATCCCAGGCTAATGTTCTGGGTCATGGATTAGAATACCACCTACAGATGGTGACATTTGAATTCAATAGAAATGGGGAGTTGGCAGTTTGTCAAATGACCATTGTTGATTATCAGAGGAACTCATCTGGTTCACTAATACTCTTTAGGGAGGGAAATCTGGTGTCCTTCTTGGTTCTGGTCCACATGTGACTCCAAAAACTCAGGAATATTGTTACCTCTCAACTGCCCTCTAAAATGGCCTAGAACACCAGTCAGTTCAAAGGCAATTAGCAATGGGAAATTATTGTTGGACGTGACAGCAAAATCCACATCAGTACAAAAAAAGGTAAATTTAAGCCATTTGAAATGTTTCAGTGGTCCCAAAAATATCATAATGTCATGAAGGAGAAGTTGATTCATACGTGTTAAAGAAAGGACTGCCTTTAATTAACTGTCTTGCTTTTTGGTTAGGCAGGGGAAAGCAGACATGGCCGCAGTGTACTATGAGCGCAATGATGTTGAAGGTCATCATTTTGGTCCTTGGTCAGAGCAGAGGAAGGAAGCCACCAAAAGTTTGGATGAAACTTTAAGAAGCATGAATATGAAAATTAAGGTCAGAAAAATGACACATGTCAATCTATACACTGATTGCTTCATCAACAAAATTATACTTCTGAGGAGATCTACTTTTTACTTCAATCAGTGGATGCTTGAACACATCTTTAGAGTCCTACAAAATTATGTTGACTTTGTTGACTCTGTGCGATAGTGCAATATGGGAGGCAGTGATTGGCAGTCTGTTTTACATCCTGCTACATTTCATTTCCATTGAAGTTAATGTTTCTTTCTAGTTGGCCCTTATAAACTATCAGACAAAATCACAATACTCAATGTGTGTACACTTAAGCCTTGCTTAACAAATCTGTTTTGGCCAGGGCTCAACAAATCAGATTCACTCACATGAATCAGAATGTTGTAGGTTCAAATCCCACAAAGTTGCTACATAAATGCAAGACTTTAGTTTCTTATAATTCCTCAAGGTAAAATATGTCAACCTACTAAATGCAGATATACTAATAATTAGTTGGCAAGTTATATTTTTATGCCAGAAAAGAATTGAAATGGAACTGTTTAAAGTTGGCTTTGTATCATCTGCAATTGTATTGAAGCAGGGTGAGATTGATCCTTTAATGTGAATTCAAATTGCTTCTCATGAAACAATGTGCTGACAGTTTGAAGATGTCATTCTGATTGTTCAATGTGAACCATAGTATTGTGAACATTTTTACAAATCTTAAATACTCACAATGTTTAAAATTTCAATTTCCAATTGAATAGCGGGGAGATTAATGTAAGATTTGATGTTCAGAAATTTCTACTGTAAAATTATGACTGACTACACAGTTTTGTGTACACAACTCATATCTTAAACTACAGAGAGGAACGTTTCCTTCTATGCTTATTCTTCATTGCTGTCTGCCTGTGATATTCACTGGTTTATATAGAAGCCGCTATCCTGATCTCAAAAAGGCTTCCTTTGCCTTCTTCCTCGTGTTAACATAAAACACATTAGCCTTGAATCTAGGAAAAAGTGCTATTTTTGACCTTAATTCCCTTTTACCTTGGAAATGATGTGAAATTTGCAGCTCTATGATATGTAACCCAACACCTGTACCCCACATTCTGGGATTTTGGAAGATTTATAGTCTATTCATGTTAAACTCAAAGAGGGTTGACATTGTCACTCAGTGTAACTACCTTGCAGGGTCTTCTCAATACACCATGTACCATCTCAGTTTACCCTGCAACATTTTCATAGCAAATCCTTGGAAGTCTTTCTTTCATCTGTAATAATCATACCAGCCAGGCTTATCCAAATGAGGCATGTGACTGCAGGATATGTCACATCTTTTACCCTAAGTTGACTGTGTCAAAATATGATTGTATAAACCTCTAATGTATCAACATGCTGTTTTGTTTGGTAGCATTATTTATGAATTAATAGGATGGCTACAGTACGAAAGGAGGTCATTCAGCTCATCGTTGTCTGACCTGGCTCTGTGCTTGGCAACTGAAATGCTAGATTGGCAGGTTGTAGGTCAGGGTCCTGAGTAAAGCTGCTGCAGTGGCACATGGTTTGCATTTGAGCATACATTTCCTAAGTTTACAGAGCAGCTAGCAAACTCCTTCATCTCCAGCACATACCAGGGACACCTATTGCTGATGTACTTCAGAAATACATGGGGAAAAGAAACCTAAATCCAATTATTGCTCTTAAGTATTAGTTGTAGTTTCACCTGAGGCAGTAAAATTACTTTAAATTGTTTGCAACTTCTTCTTGTAATATATGGAAAGGGAAAAAACAAACTCAGGACTTACTCTTTTGCACATTTTGCAGGAACTGGGTCTCCAGAATGAATTGAATGTTATTCTGTTTTCGGACCATGGAATGACCGACATTTTCTGGACCGAGAAGGTCATTGAACTTGATAAGTACATAAAGATGTCAGATGTACTGAACATGATGGATCGAGGGCCTATAGTCAGTTTGTGGCCTCAAGAAGGAAAACTGAATGAGGTAGGCAACAAACTCATTGCAATGTATCTGAGTGGGACAAGGGATCTGAGGATAGATTTCAAGATTCGTCAATTTGATTTGCACTGAGAAAAATTGCTAATGCCATGCTGTCAGCAGGAAAACATCCTATAAGAATGTCAGGATTATGTATAAGAATAGAAATCATAGGAGCAGAATAAGGCTGTTTGGCCCACTAATTCTGCTCCATTATTCAATCATGGCTGACAAGTTTCTCAACCCCATTCTCCTGCCTGGTCCCTATAACCTTTTATCCCCAAGGATCTATCTATCTTTATCTTAATGCACTCAATGACTTGGCCTCCACAGGCCCCTGCAGCAAAGAGTTCCACAGATTAGCCACCCTCTGGCTGAAGAAATTCCTCCTCATCTCAATTCTAAAGGTCACCCCTTCACTGTGAACTTTGCCTTCAGGTCGTAGTCTCTCCTGCTGGTGGAACCATCTTCTCTATGTCCATTCTATCCAGGCCTTTCAGTATCCTGTAAGTTTCAATCAGATTCCCCCTCGTTCGTCTAAACTCTGTCACGTACAGACCCAGAGTGCTTAATTAATTCTCATATGACTAGCCTTGCATCCCCACGATCATTATTGTAAACCTCCTCAGGATCCCCTCCAATGCCAGCACATCCCGCTTTAGATATGGCGCCCAACGCTGCTCACAGTATTCCAAATGTGGTCCAACCAGAGCCTTATACAGCCTCAGCAGTACATCTCTGCTGTTGTATTCCGTCTTGAAATGAATGTTAGCACTGCATTTGCCTTTCTAACTGCCAACTGAACCTGCACGTTAACCTTAAGAAAATTCTGAACGAGGACACCCAAGTCACTTTGTCCTTCTGATTTTCAAAGCCTGTCCACATTTAGAAAATATTATGTGCTTCTATTCTTCCTACTGAAGTGCATAACCTCACACCTTCATAAATTGTATTCCATCAGCTGCTTCTTTGCCCACTCTCCTACCCTGTCCCAAGTTCTTCTGCAGCCTCACGACTACCTTAACTACTGGTTCCTCCAACAAACTTTGTGTCACCTGCAAACTTTGCAATACTGCCCTCAGTTTCTTCATTCAGGCCATTAAAGTACCATGTAAATAGTTGTGGTCCTAACACTGATCCCTATGGAATGCCACTAGACACCAACTGGCATTGTGAAAAAGATGCCATTCTCCTTACTCTCTGCCTTCCACCAGTCAGCCAATCCCCTATCTATGCCAGTATCTTTCCTCGAACACCATGGGCTGTTGTCTTAATTAGCAGCCTCCTATGTGGCACCTCATCAAAGGCCTCTGGAAATCCAAATAGGTCATGTCCACTCACTCTCCTCTGCTTAACTTGCTCATTACCTTGTCAAAGAATTCTAAAGATTTGTCGGGTATGACCTCACCTCGATGAAGCCGTGCTGACTCAGCCCTATTTTACCATGCATTTCCAAGTACTTGGCAACCTCATCCTTAATTATGGACCCTAAAATCTTATCAACGACTGAAGTCAGGCTAACTGGCCTATAGTTTGCTGTCATCGACCACCCACCCTAAGGGTGGCTAAGGGTGGTTCATTAGCCATTTTCCAGTCCTCTGTGACCCTCCCTGACTCCCGTTATTCCTGAAAGATCACCACCAAAGCCTCTACAATCATCTTAGCTATCTCCTTCAGAATTCTGGGGGGTAGTCCATCTGGTCTGGGCGATTTATCGGCCTTCAGACCTTTCAGCTTCCCCAGCTGTTTAATGATGGTCGCGACACTCATGGAATCATACAGCACGGAACCAGATCTTTCGGTCCAACTTGTCCCCATGCCGACAAAGTTTCCCAAACTAAACTAGTCCCATTTGCCTACGTTTGGCCCATATACCTTTAAATCTTTCCAACTGGCTTTTAAATGTTGTAACTGTATCTGCATCTACCACTTCCTTTGGCAGTACATTCCACTTATGAACCACCCTCTGTATGAGAAAGTTGCCTGTCAGATCCCTTTTAAATCTTTCTCCTCTCACCTTAAAAAATGCTGCCTAGTTTTGAATTCTCTGACTCTCTTGAAATTCTGGTATGCTGCAGGCAACTTCCTCTAATGCAAAGTATTCAGTACATTTGCCATTTCCTTGTTCCCTATTACTACATCTCCACCCCCATTTTCCCATGTCTAATGTCTACTCTTGCCTCTCTCTTACCTTTTAGATACCTGACAACTCTTTGCCATCTTTTTTTATATTACTAGCTAGCTTACTCTCACATTTCATCTTTCGTCTGTTGCTCTCTTTAAGTACAAGATTCATGACAAATGGTTTGAAAAACCTATTGGCACTCACTGTACTTTTAATAACTCTACCTTGTAGTCCTCTGAACTACCACATTGGCTATAATCAGTTAACTCATGACAAACTAATAATTAAATTTGGACAATCTGTATGAATTGGTATTACACCATAGAGCGCTTTGAACGGGGCAGGTCGAACCTGTGTGAATATTTTAATGTGATCTTCTTCTCAGAAGGAAGACATTTTTATCAGGTGAGCACAAATATTGTAGGGCTAGAAAGATCAGATCAACATCGTGCTGCAAGTCTTTACCCTTAATGGTCCATTTTTTTTGTCCAAATTAGCCTGTAACATGCTTTCAATGCAATAAATAAAATGTCAGCAAAGACCAAATAACACTTTAAATCTATTTAAGGGCAGCTCCTCACTCCTAGAATAAACAACAACTGATCTAAATATCCTGTGGACATTTCATGCCACACAATGTAACTGTTTCTCTCTTGTTAACTGTTCATCCCTAGTTTGTCTTGGTGGACATGGAAAAATACAAGAGCCGGTTATCTTGCAACTGTTCTGAAGTGAAATCATTCATTTCATAAACTATTCAAACACTGCATTTTAATAATAGAAGCTTCAGTTTGATTAAGGTATTTTGAATGAGGTAACTCAACACTACGTGACCAATGTAATTTCTTTGATTTTACCAGCTGTATAGCAACCTTAAGAAAGTTAAAGAGATGAACGTGTACAAGAAAGATGAAATTCCAGATAAATATCATTATAAAGGTGGCAAATTTGTAGCACCACTTACTCTGCTCGCTCAAGAAGGATGGTTTATCTCTGAGGTATGGTGAAATAATAATTTTCTAAGTCAGAAAGTCTTTATGTTTGCATTGTGAAGTGACAAATTTGTATTCAGTTTGTGCATTCTGAACATCCACGTCTCTTAGAAGTCATGAAGTGTTGCTTTCCTTGAATTAGTTGGCTTGTTGTCAGAACTAGCATTTGAAATTAAGATAAAGAGTTCAATAATTTATCATCTTGCATGAAGTATTTGGCTTACTTGTGAAATCGTCACAGCAGTCATTCGGCCCATCGAATCCACACCAACCCTCCAAAGAACATCCCACCCAGATCCACCCCTCTTTCCTATCCCTGTAACCCTACATTCCCCATGGTTAATCCATCTAGCCTGCACATCCATTCAACACTATGGGCAATTTAACACGGTCAATCCACATAACCTGCACATTTTGGATTGTGGGAGGAAACCAAAGCACCTGGAGGAAACCCATGCAGACATGAGAAGGATGTGTGAACGCTGCATAGACAGTTGCCCAAGGCTGGAATCGGACCCAGGTTCCTGGCGCTGTGAGGCAGCAGTGCTAACCACTGAGCCACTGTGCTGCAATGTCGCAAATTCCTTCAGTTGGTAATAGCATTGTCATGTGAAACTGTAAATATTAGCAGGAGTGAAAATGTAACCAAGCCAAAAAGAGATTTATTTTCGCTGATATTGGAGGCTGGTGACATTGTACAGTCAAATGCTTTAAGTGTAATTATCTACAATAGCATGGAACCCTACTAACATTTATATTCAGACTTGAATATACGTAAGAGAGCAATTTGTTCCAATTTCATTGGATTCTTAACAATTTCTTAGATAGCATAACCTAAATGTGAAGCCAAATCAGAAACATAAGCAGATGACCTTTGACTTTGGTATGCTTTTTTATAGTAATACTTTAATTATACCAGCTAATCATATTTATGATTGAATACTGCTAATTCCAAACTCTTAAGTACAAAGGACGAATAGACATTAAATGTACACAGAAATGCAAATCATAGAGCACAGATAAGTAGATAACTGCACCATGTAAAAGATAGTCATAAAATGTCAGCAATATCTGATATATATGACAATACTAATTACCTGACAAAGGGACAGTGCTTTGAAAGCTAGTACTTCCGAGTAAACCTGTTGGACTATAACCTGGTGTTGTGTGATTTTTAACTTTGTCCACCCCAGTTCAACACCAGTACCTCCACATCACAGCAATTACCTTGGACTGTCAAGTATTAATCTAGTGAATTGTTGGCTTTATAACTACTTGTGTCAGATCACTAAACCAAACAACAGATTGTTTATCATTTCTAAACACAGTTTAAAATGTGCCACTAATTTATTGATCTGATCTAACAACCTGTGGATCTATTTTTAAAAATGTTTGTTGTCATATAGATTCAAAGGAGATGTGAGGGGCAAGGTTTTTACACAGAGTGTGATTTGTGTCTGGAATGTGATACCGGGGCGATGGTGGTGGAGGAGGCAAAAATGATATGGTCGTTATAGATAAGCACATGAATATGCACGGAATGGAGGGATGCAGACCGAGGGCAGGCAGAAGGGATTAGTTTAATGCATGTTCAGCACAACATCATGGCATAAAGGGCCTGTTATTGTGCTGTACTGTTCTATTCAATGTGGATTGTAGAATTATGCTGCATGGAATGGGAACAGTCTTGCTGCATAGCTTCTAGAAATCCCTTATATTACAACTGACACCAAATGACTATGATTCTGCTCATGGAGTTAAATACAATTAAAATAAAGGGTTGTTTGGATCTCAAACAAGCAAGTAAGAGTAGCTCTTTGTTACGTCCCATGATTTTCAGATTAATTCCTGAGTTGACGTTGGTCAGCATTTTCCGACAGCCAGATAATTATTTCTGCGGTTATGGATGGGAAGTGTGTGTGGGGACCCTGTGGAATCCTTGGCTTTCGTTCCAATCCTTTGCGGGATGAGAGCATTGCTGCCAGTCCAGCATGTATTGCCTGTCCCTAATTGGCCTCGAGAAGGTAGTGGTGAGCTGCCCTGGTAAACCGTTGCAGTCCAAAAAAGAAGGCATGGCTGACTCCAGAGGAATAATCTGAGAAATTGAAGACGCTGCTGGGCAATTCCCTAAGCATGGAACTTTCCAAAGGAGCCTGTTAAATTGAGGAACTTGGAGAATTTAACCGCTGATAATAAATAGTTATGCAGGGGAAGTTAGACTGTTAAGTTTCTAGATTAACTCCCAAGTAACTATTTAATTGAACCCGAACTAAACTTCCCCCAGACCCTGACCAGATATACCACTTACACCCCTGAACCCTACACTCCCATGGCCACTCCCCCAGAATCTGACACACCCCTCCTTTCTCCCTGTGAGCAAACACTCTAACTTCTCCAGGACTGGATCTGAGGCCTCGTTGTACCCATAGACTTTGATGCTTCCCCTCTCACCAGCTGCCTGAAGTACACCTCTCTCCCCAAACCCAACCCTTGAGACCTGATAAACCCTTGCCCCTTCCACTGGACCTGACTTTACCCCTCCTCTGGCTACCAGACACAACACCCTTCCCCCAACCCCATCCCCTCCTGCAAGTGACAAACATGACAAACATAAGAAAATGTTGGTAGTTGACACCCCAGCTCCATTATTTCCCGCTTCAGGACCCATCCACTCCTGCCCTGCAGCCAGGCCCGATATTATCCCCATCATGTAACTGACATCCCCCTCACCCTCAGGACTAAGGATTTGCTGTCACAGCTGACCCTTTGGGGTCCAACTTCTACAGCCGGACCCAACGCTAACCTTATCACACCCCCAGGAGCCAACACCACCCTCCACCATCTCTTACTTACATCCCTTGCCACCCTGGCAACCTACCCACCTGGCACACTACTCACTGACACTCTGCCCACTTGGCACCCTACCAATTTTGCACTCTACCCCTGGCACCCTATGTGTCCAGCACCTGACCCACATGGCACTCTGACCATTACCCACCCAGCACCTACCTCTGGGAACCTGCATTAGCTTAGCTACTTGTCCTTTCAAAGCAGCTGTCAAGGTGACTGTCTGTGATGCGGAGGGTTTACATTTCAGAATACAGCAGCTGCCAGACGCATAAAAGGGGATGTTGTTTGCTTTCTGTACTGTTCTATGCTAAAATGGACTGGTCATAATGGAAGTATGCATCTGCATCTCTGACTCAAATCTGCATGTTAAATCCGTCTCATTCTGTTTACTAAAGCCCTTATGGTTTCCTGTTCCATCATTTGGGCAGAAGAAATGAAGGAAAATTGGGTGAGTATAGAAGTGGACCTAATTTTAATTCCACTTATTTAAACTGAGGGAATAGGATAATGTAGGGCAGAAACGTCAGTACAGACCTGTTCACCCACATGGATCATAAATTCTTTGTGATTCCCCTTGCTGATTCCCCTCTGTGAGCTGATAAATATAAGTGCAGGAACAGATAAATCTCTCTCAGGTATATCTTTTTCTGGCAGAAGATTCTAAGTCACCACAATTCATACCTAATCATGACAATAAATTTTGATTAGTGTCATATAACTCTGTTCCAAAAAGGTCATTTTTACAGCTCCAGCTGATTGCACTTATGGAGACGCGAAATCAGAATTTATTGCAATGTGGAACTAGAGGGAGCATAGTCTGTTAACCCAGTCTGGGATATTAAAACAGAGCACAATAATCCACTGTGGAAATGTTTGCTTCAAGAACAGATTTTTGTTGTTTATTGCCCATAGAACCATTGATATTCAGACTTATTCAGAATCTGGATGGATCTGTTCAAAGTAATTCAGTCATTCTCTTTGACATTCCTATCAATGTATTCGCTTTCTCAGTTGGCTTTCCTGAAGCCACTTCCATTATTCCTAATTACCACTGAAAATAAATGATGTTCGAAAGGTATGCCCAAGGTCTGGAAATAGAGCTTCCTAGGGGAAGTCTAAAGTTCACAGAGGTTAGAAACCTGCTGAAATAAGCAGGGTATGCATTGTACAAACTGAAAATGCTTGAAACTCTCACAGGTCATGCAGCATCTGTGAGGAGAGGAAAATATGCATCATGTCAACGCACTTTCATAGGAACTAGAAAAACGTAGTGATTTTAAACAGAGGCAGGAAAATGGGTAGATGTGTGCAAAGAAGAAAGGGGAAAGCAGCAGGGGTTAATTAATTGATGGTGCAAGGCAAAAAGAATGATAAAGGGACAAGTAAGGAAATGAATGGTGGAGGTGAAGTCACCATAGTTTAACCAGACTGTAAAGCTGCTGTCTTCATTAGAGAGAGACAACTGGTGAAGGTTTAATCTGAGGGTCACCACACCTCAGGCAAGGAGAGAGGTTGAAAAGCTTGAATCCTCTCAGGTAACCTCAGCCACTACAGGAATTGAACACACATTGTTGATGTCACTCAGCTTCACAATCTAACTGATCCCCTTGATTGAGTTAAAGGCGGTGTAAATGGCAAAAGGAGATTCAGAGCTTCAGTTATATTTTCCAGTGTGTAGTGGTACAATGAGAATTGCTAAAAGATCTGGTTCATTTTTTGACTATTCTCTAGCAATGTACAGTTATATTTTTGGCTGTATTTTTTTCAGAATATACAGAAGTTGCCTTATTGGGCCAATGGAACAGATGGCAAGAAGGGTTGGCAGCATGGATGGCATGGCTATGACAATGATTTGATGGATATGAAAGGATTCTTTCTGGCCTATGGACCAGGTAATCATTTGATACTGTTCTCAAATTTGTAAGTTGACTTTATGAAGAGAATTTTAAGTATAACAAATACAACTTAAATTTATATATTGTCTTACATAATAAATCATGCAGGGAAACATATTTTGCGGTTTTTGCATGTCCTCCACTGCATTCCAAACCACTGGCAGTTGCTGTTCAGAAATCAAGGCTGTATGTTCTGGAATTTCACCAGTAAACATCTTTGCAACTCATCAGCTAACCACCATACTTCCAATTTGTTCCCATTTCCAGGTTTATTTTGGACCTCAAACCAAATTGAGGGCCCCTTTTGAAAGTGGCATTGTTCCATCATTCCATTGTAACAAAACCAGAAACATTGAATGAAATGTGTGTACTTAAATTGAAGCAACATTTCTGGGTGTGATGATATACTCTGCTGTTCCTGCTAATAGGGGCACCGTTGAATTCTCAGTGAATTCCAATACTTCTCTATAGAATTAAGCACAATTAAGATAGGGATGCAATAAACCACTCTAAGTGGCTTACTTCTTTAATTTTCTCCCATGAGGATGAATGAACAAAGTTCTACAGGAATAGCATAATTTCTAGGTTCTCCTCCAATTCATACATTATTCTGATTTTTAAATACATCACCAAATTCTTTAGCACTGACTGGTTCAATATGAAAGCAAATTTACAACTAATGTGAAAGCAAACTAAATAACAGATTTGGAAGGAACACACATCAAGGTCTGCCAAAGTGCGTCCCCGCATGGGTTTAAGGACTGTTTTTCACCAGTGCAAATCTTAAATTGGATTGCTATAAGATGATTTTTTTTTTTAAGTGTCCAATTTTGACAGTAGCCAAAACGCTAAACTTTGTAAAACAATTTCATGACTAATTCAGTTTTTATGTTGTTCAGATTTCAGATCAAATTACAAGGCACCTCCAATAAGAGTGGTTGATGTATACAACATCATGTGTCATGTTGCTGGAATAAATCCATTGCCAAACAATGGTACATGGTCCCGAGTGAAATTGATGCTGAATAACGGTGTGAATTTGTCTTGCACTGCAAAAGTTAGTGTAACTGTGTTGACACTAATGTTGGGCTGGGTCTTTTTCTGATTTGATTTCACTTAATTTTTTAAAACATTTGAATTGAACTCTGTGATTTTTACTAAGATTGTTCTAATTAATTGTCTTTGGATATTCAAATAATGTTTAATCATACTGTCAAAGCGTTGGACCCTAATAGCTTCCTACTGAATGCTGTAAAGTGATCCTTTTTTGAGTAAAATGTCAATGTTTTATAGTCTATAATGCACAACTAGTTGAACACCTCCCATGCATACTCAGAAGTAACAATCCTACCATCATCCTGACTCTAACACTTTGTACATCCCCTCCTCACTTTGGCAGGAGTGCATTCAGCCATCTTGGCCCCATGCTGTGAAGTTTCTTCATACATCCTAATGCTTCATTCCCTCCCTCTCCTCCTCAGAAATCCTCATTGATTAACAGCTCTTTTAACAAGCTCTCGCTCAGACTTCATGATTTCTTCTTTAACTTTATTTAATCTTTGTCTGATGATGTTCCTGTGATATTTTTCTTAAAAAATGAAAGTTGTTGATCTGATGCAAGTTGTGTTGCTAAAGAGTTGATGTCCTTCCCGGACATGATAGTTCCTAAGATAGCTCATTCAGAACAGTCCAGATGACAGCATCAAGTGGAAATTTAATGAGTTCCAATATTATGGTAGCACCAGAACACTGTTCTTCTTGCAAGATCGAGGAGACATTTGGTTGGACTTTACTTCTTCCTTTATTTGATAGAATGCTATTTAGCAAGAGATTCAGAAACTACATCATGATCCTTTACTCAAACTACATTTCACAATGCAGTCTAATTATTGTGGGGGAGCTCCTTAAGGGTAGATAACGTCCTATTGGTATTATTGCGAGACTATTAATCCACAGATTTAGATAACATTCTGGGGACCTGGGTTTGAAACCGGCCATGGCAGATGGTGGAATTTGAATTCAATAATAATCTAGAAATAAGAGTCTAATGGTTAACATGAAACCATTTCCGATTATTAGGAGAAAGCTCATCTGGCGAACTAATATCCTTTAGGGATGGAAACTGCCATCCTTAACTGGCCTGGCCTACATGTGACTCCAGACAACTGCAAAGTGGTTGACTCTTAAAATGCCATCTGTCTAATTAAGGATGGGTAATAAATGCTGGCCCAGTCAGTGATGCCCATGTCCCATCAATGAATGTACAAAAAGAAACTCTTCTACATTCTCTCACTAATGAGTGAACAGACAGGAATGCTCATGTTCCAATTAGATGTTTTTTTTTCCCAGTAGAACCATTGCCAACATAAGAAAGCATTGAGTTTGGCATTTGCCCTGGTTGGATTAAATATAGAATAATTCTGCACTTTGATGACATATTGTTTTATAAAATTCCCCCATTTCACTGCCTGCCATAAATCACATCAAAATGTTTGGTCAACTTTCAGGTCACTAATTATGACAAGATGGAGAGCATGCATTTTGCAAGTTGTATTGTACTAGGCTCCAGATTGTCTGCTCCTTTGGTTAAGAAATTAGGTGATGGGTGAGCCCAGTGAGGGAAGTGACATGTACCCAACAGCCATTTTGATGGCCAATAAGCTATTTATAGACTCAAGTTGGAATTTTTGGCCTTTTGGTTGAGGAAATCTTTCCTTAGGGAGCTGCCAGCCAATTGAGACTAGTTAGCTTAGAATCAGGGTTTTGGTATATGTTTGGGCATCTCAGCAGGTGCCATGCTGACATACCCCGATGTGAAGTGGGGTGCATGGTGACAGGATTTAAGGTGCTGGGGGAAGGGGGAGTTGGGGCAGCCTGGGGAGGGTGAACAGTTGGCAGGGTGAGTTTAAACTTCCCTCTCCTGCACTGGAAGTGGCAAGAGCTGGAGTGCTTCAGGCAGGCTGACTGCCTACAGTTTCAATCCAAGAAACAGGGATAGGGCTGGAAATCCCAGAGATGGTCCATCTGGAACATCTGGAAGTCATCCAACCCCAGTGAAATTCCAGGCCCTTTAGTCACACAGTAAGCCCTGACAACTGCAACCTTGAATAATCTAATGTATGCTCCTCTCCCTGCACTGTAACAATCATATTCACAAATACAAGGAGCAATTTTACCAAAGTCACTTCTCTGATGCGCAAGAATACGAAAGTTGAATGTGTTGTTTCAGTTCATCTATTGTTCCAGAAACCCAGCAACAATCCTGGGTTGTCTACATTCAAATAAGGATGAGCCCATCAAACTATAACTGCTCAGCTCTTGCTGTTGTTGCCTGGAATGAAAACCCCATCACAGAATTGTCACACAGTATACTCCCAGTCCCATCAAATTTAACTTGCATACCGTACAGTGTCCATAGCTGTCAATCTGAAAGGTTAAAAATCACACAACACCAGGTTATAGTCCAACAGGTTTAATTGGAAGCACACTAAGCACACAAATCAATTTGAAAGGTAGCCTACATGCAACTCAGACCAGTTGGTCTCTCCTCAGTAACAAAGAACTAGGTGTTGGGAGACCAGGCTCTTTGCAAAATTTAGTATTGGCATAACACACTTACTCAGATGTATTCCTATACCTCCAGGAGCCAGTGAGAATCTTTTAACTGCAATGCGAGCAATCCAGCTACTAGTTTCAAGATCACAAACCCCAGTGAATCAATGTAAACCCTTTATAATGCATTCATCCCCAGTTTATAACACCCACTGTCCTTCTGAAGGAAGCTTGATAATGATTCAAATATCATGAAATAACAAAAGAAAAATGGCTCATAACTGCCACTTACATGAAATGCAAGAGAAGTTCACCTTCAAACTCATACCCCAGCATCCACAAATATTGATTTTGCCCATTCTCTGTCAGAAGAATGCTGGGAAGAATGTGGCTAAAAGAAAACCTCACTTTTAATCCTGCTTTCAAATCCAACCATTTGCCAGTACATTCATAGGCTTCTTATGAGATCCACTCATCTCGATGCAAGTCTGTCGCAGAGTTGCCTCATGGATCTATAGTGTAGACTAGCAAAATTTCCATTTCAAAGAGGTCAGTTCTTTTGCTTTATTGAAATTCAAACCTTTCTGGCACAAACAGGGATTGAGACAGGTGTGAATCAGAATGAGCCAACGTTTGCAGTGATGATAGTGACAAGGCTGTCCTCAATCTTTGCCTTTACTGTGTAAAATTGCTAGCAACATTTCTGGCAGTCATACATGCATTAAAGTTGCAAATCTGGAATAGTTGCTCGCACATACACCTTACTCCACCACATGCTGCACTATTGCAATATTAACAGATTCAAACAACACATCTTCAGGTGAATTGATGTGAACTTTGCTTTCTTCCACATTGGCCTCACGGTAAACATTATTCAAAATGTTAAGTGTGATGCATAACTGGGTGTTTGATGATGTACTAGCTCCAAATTACTGCAGAAAAACTGTCCAACCCTGAAAACTAAACTGATATTGATGATCAGTCCCTCATGATAGAATGTAAAAATTCTATGAGTTGTAAAGAATAAAAGCAATGTTTGTGTTTTGTAGAAGTCTGTTTCTCATGTTTCTAATTTTAAGTGTTAAGTTTTAAATTTAAACCCATTCGTATGTCTCAAGCTATATTTCACTTCTTGCAAACCAATTAAAGACTGAATTAAAATCCATGATTTTTAATTCCTGGTTTGTTGTCTGGGAGAAATGATTTAAGCTAATTCGCTGATCAGCTTCCTTGGTGACTTCACTTCAATGGAGATCACAGATCCTCTCCGGAAAGATCCAGTTTCAAAGTCATCTTGGAATTGGGAGAATTGCTGTTCTAATACCTGCTTCATCATGTGGATAGCTTCCCTTGACGGCAGTGGTGAGAGCCATCCTTTCATTGTTGACTTCAAAAACCAATAAATGGATGAGTCCTATGAAGCACTAAGATTAAAAATGCGAAGGAACTGGGAAAACTTGCCTAGCTGGGCCATTCTTGTGCATGCTGGACCTGAAGTAGAGCTAAGCTGCTGTTCAAACATATATAGTTATAATCAATGACATTTTTATGAGAAGAATATGTCCTTGGTATACGTAGGTGGAAAATGGAAAGAAATAATTAAATGAAATTCATATCTGAATTGTTAATTGCTGAACGCTTATTAATTTTACTGTTTAAACTTACAAGCTCCTGGTTGTAAAGTTAAGCTCTTGAAAAAGAACGTTTTCCTTAATTAAAATATGTCACTGAAATGAATGGATCACTTGCCATGAAATTATTGCAAATCTGTTTCTTTCATTGTACAACTAGAAATAATTGCATTTGGTAACATTTGTAGCAACAAATTTAAAGAGTCACTCAATTTTACTTTTACCCAGTGCTTGTTAATTCTTATCAATTTGTGAGAGAATTGTGCTGTGTCCTGAGATTCCCAGAAGTCTGAAATAATCATATTACTTAACACAGAAACTGAAGCGTGTGTGTAAAGTATATTTTTCATATCTTCACACGTGGGTGGCAAAAGGATACCATGTTGGTTTGTTACATACTGTAGTGCGGGTAAAACAGATGTTTGCATTCTGGATAAACAAGAATACATGCATGTAGTAATAAAGTTCATGAATAATTTTGGAATAATGACCTCCCCATTATAACTATGTTATAATTCTTTCTCCTCTCTGCAATTTCCATACAAATCTGTTTCTACTTGATAACCCATAGAACTACACTGATCATCTTTTATATTCTTCATAATCTAGCCAAATAGATTTTGGCTCTTCATCCTTCTGTGATATCTGCTGTCTTCAGCATTGCCATTTTCTCCTTAATCAATACTGCTGCCCCTCCTCCCTTGCTTCATTTTCTAACTTCCATGAATACCACATATCCAGTAATATTTAGTAATCAGTTCTGACCTGGGAAGTAGGTGTTGCTGCATGAGATGGGTATAAAAGTGGATTGCCCTGTTTAGCACTCAGACACACAGATATATTTTATCAAAAGTCATTTTGGGTTGACCACATAATGGGCATAATTTTCCTGCACCTCCAAACACCTCATTGACTGTGTACGTTGCTCTCGATGTGGTCTCCTCTACATTGGAGAGACAGGACACCAACCTGTGGAATGTTTCAGAGAACGTCTCTGGGAGACACACACGAAACAACCCGACTGCCCTGCGGCCTATCACTCAACTCCCCCTCCCACTCCACCAAGGCCATGCATGTCCTGGGCCTTTTCCACTGCAAAATCCTAGCCACCTGACAACTGGAGGAAGAACTCCTCACCTTCCGCCTTGGGACCCTCCAAACACATGGAATCAATGTTGATTTCACCAGTTTCCTCATCTCCCCTCCCCGCACCATATCCAACCCTCCAACTCAGCACCGCCCTTTTGAACTGTCCTATCTCTCCATCTTCCTTTCCATCTATCCACTCCACCTCTTACCTATCACCATTACCCCCCACCTTCATCCACCCATCACATTCCTAGCTACCTTCCCACCAGGCCCACCCCCCTCTCATTTATCACTCAGCCCCCTTGGGGCCCCTCCACATTCCTGATGAAAGGTTTATGCTCAAAACATATATTCTCCTGCTCCTCGGATGCTGCCTGACCTGCTGTGCTTTTCCAGCGCCACACTTTTTGACTCTGATCTCCGGCATCTGCAGTACTCACTTTCTCCCACATATTGGACAGTATTACTTTAGTGCTCCATATCATATAAATATCAGGTTTATTGCCTGTTTTGAGCATTTGCCCATGTTATTTCTAATACACACATTCAGCTCCAATGGCTGCGCTGTAAGAAATTCAATGAGAAACACTCAGGTAAGAAATTCAACTGTATATCTTTGGTTCTGATGGTCCAATGTGGACCACCTGGATTTGCTGGGGACTAGCAGCAATATGGCTGTCAAATGTGTGGTCAAACCAATGATCTGCATTGATATTGAACAAAGACAGATATGGACACTTCTGCCTCCAGGGAAACTAATGGCAATACGTGAACAAATTTCCTCCAATGTCTTGTAAATATTTTAATGTTTTCTGCTAAGCATATAGAAAAGTGATATCAAGAACCAGGGAGTAGAACAGAAAACTTACACCAATTACTTGAAGTTTCATATGTCGTTGCATAGTAATTTTTGACAAAAATATGTGTTGGATTGCCACTGTTATTAAAATGCGACATTAACTTGGAACCAACAAATAGTTTTATTTAAACAAAAGATTTGATTGAATAGTATATAATTGATAGCAGTGAATGAAACCATTGCTATCATCCATGCTCCAAACTGGATGTGAGGTGGTACGATTTGAAGAGGAGCATTTGCACAGCAAACTGAAACCAAAAGAAATGTTTGTGTTTTCTAGATTTCAATACGTACAATAATGCAGACTGCGCTGGTTCTTTATACAAAGTGGGAGAAATCTTAACATGCAATGGCAAGATGGGTCAAGTTGGAGGAGTGATTGCTGAATGCATTGACCTGTGCCAACCTGAGGCCTGAGACAGTTTCAGTACCCATTGGGCTACAGGTCCAAAGTAGGCCCTGAATGTAGTGTTACAACATGGGGTAAACCCTCCTGCTTAATTTAAACCAGCAACACAGAAAAGATTTATCCTGTGCAGTAATCTGTGAAAGTTTGACAGGCCAAGAGCTATTTAAAGTAACCATTAACAACTTTACTTCTTAAGGTGTAACAGAGATTAATTAACTAACAACTCTTTCCAACTCCTTTCTTTAACCTATCTTTTACCTTTAAACTGGACAAAGCTATATACATTCTCATAAATTCTAGAAGCAGATAAGGTCAAATATTTGTCAGTAGCAGTTGCTAGGAATTTTATGTTATCAAGAGCAATGTTCCAGCTCCTTCTGGCCTCTCAAAAAGATTTATTGTTAAAAATTCCTTTCCTGGAAGTAAGCGTAATTGGTTAGACTAAGGTTTATTGCCCAGTAGCAAGCCACAATGCATATGATTGTGATGTCTCATAAGCTAACCAACATAGAGAGGGGTCACCCTGAACATTGCAAGGATTTGCAGAAAAAAGCGCATTCTTTTCCGAAGGAGATAATTTAGCGAAGACATTTTTCCTCACTGGAGCTCGAAGGAAAATGTCTACCCTGCCAGGTGCATGCCTCATATATGTATCATCGGTTTGTGAACAGACTTGATTGACAGGTTTTCATCCATGAGGGTAATTCTAAGGGTCTGAGGTCTTAATGAGTATTCATAAGATGATAATGTATACAGTTCCAGTTGATCATGATCAGGAAACTTGTCCACTGGAAAAGTTCTGAAAGCTTATTATCAGACCTTGATACCGCAGTCAGGAAAGTGGAAAGTTTGCTTCTCACCACACTTCAATAAGTTCCAGAAAATTCTATCCTGCAGTCTGGGTTTTCTGCTCCTCCGTGAGATCTAGTCAGCAATATAACTTGTGGTACCACTTCCCCAACATTGAGAGCAGAGTTAGAATCTTAGAATCCTACGGTGTAGAAACAGGCCCTTTGGCCCAACAAGTCCACATCGACCCTCTGAAGAGTAACCCACCCAGACCCATTCCCTTACCCTGTTATCCTATATTTACCCTGACTAATGCACATAACTTACACATCCCTGAACACATGGCAATTTACCATGGCTAATTCACCTAGCCTGCACATTTTTGGATTGTAGGCAGAAACTGGAGCACTCGGAGGAAATCCACGCAGACACGGGGAGAACGTGCACACTCTGCACAGACAGTTGCCTGAGGGTAGAATTGAACCCGAGTCCTTGACGCTGTGAGGCAGCAGTGCTAACCACTGAGCCACTGTGTCGGGTTGAACTCTTATATGGTAAGGTTTTTAAAAATATTAATTCAGCATTTTTTTCATACTTTTGAATTTTATATAAGTTCTCCTTTCATTGTCCCACCAGCAAGGAACAGAATATTACCTGCCATTTTAACCCACCAAGTAACTGTGATAATTCTTACTTCTTCTTTGCCGTTCATCAGGTAGCTGGGATTCTTAAAGCTCTGAAAATGCACATATTTGCAGTTGTTTTATCTCTTACACCATTTTACAAATGATGTGTATGTAATAGCTGCCATAGACTGTTCTTGCCTCTAACACTTTGGGCAATTTAGCACAACCAATTCACCTGGCCTGCACATCTTTGGACTGTGGGAGGAATCCAGAACACCCAAAGGAAACCCGTGCAGACACGGGGAGAATTCGCAAACTTCACACAGACAGTTGCCTGAGGCTGGACTCAAACCCGGGTTCCTGGTGCTGTGAGGCAGCAGTGCTAACCACTGAGCCACCCTGCTGCCCCAGTTAAAACTAGATCAGTCATGATCTCATTGAATGGTGGAGCAAATGAGGATCCAATTGGCCCATTCTTGCTTCTAACTGTATGTTCATGTGTATTTCTCTAAACATAGAGGTATTCATGTTTACATGATGCAGCACATGGTGATCTATGAAATACAAATGTTAATGGGTACATGCTGAATACTACTGTGCTGCTTTATTTTAGTTAGCACTGGGGTCACATTAAAATTGGGTCATAATTGGAAACATATTTTGCAATGCACTGCCATACAGCAAAGTTTACTAGGATCCTAAGGTGAATGTGTTGACTTTTGATGATAGGTTGAGTAAATTAGGCTTATATTTCCTGAAGTTCAGAAGAATGAGAGGTAAACTCACTAAAAGATACAAGGTTCTGAAGGAGTTTGACATTGTGGACATCAAGAGGTTGCTTTCTTTGACTAAGGAATCTAGATTACGGGGCACAATCACAGGGTAAGGGACTTTTCATTTTAGGACTGAGAGGAAGTGAAATTTCTTCAGGTAATCTCAATCTTCAGAAATGTCTAGCTGAAAGGAGTATAGATCTTCCATTGTTGACTATATTTGAGGATGAAATAAAGAAATGACTGGTCACTCATGGAATTAAGGAAAATGGGGAGTAGTCAGTAAAGGGGAGTTGAAGACTGAGGTCACACTGAGTGCGTTAAATAATGGAACAGACTCAAGGGGTTGCTTCGGATCCTATTTCTTCTCCTACTCTGGAACATGAATGTGTAACATTGATTTTTATATCTCCCTTAACTGCTGGGGTTCCAAACATTGTTAAATCTCTCCACTTCTATATCTTTCTCACCTATTTACAAAGCTTCTAAAAGCCAAGCTCTTTGACTAACCCTATTGCTCAGTTGCACTAATAGCTCCTCAAGCGTCTTGGTGTCAACGTTGGTTTGATAATGCTTCAGTGAAGCACCTTCAAGATGCTTGACAATGTTAAAGATTGTAAAGACCTTTTCATTTTTCAGTGTTTCTGATTGTGCATTGAAGTGAGAAAAAGACTAAAACCAAGGGTTTTACAAGGGATTCTGCCCTCATTGTAAGTGCTGTTTACACTGCTGTTTGTTCAAGCAGTGGAGAAAGTTTAATTGCAGATGAGCTACAGCTGAGGATAAGGGGAAAGGGGTAACAAAGGAGATTCACCCAGCAACAAGGAGCTGATGGTCTGTAGAATAGTGACCAGTTATTGATGACTGTGGTATTCTGCCTGCCAACAACTGGGTACAGAACAACCTCGAATATCCAAACGAGACGGGAGGGGTGTACTTTGTTTGGATAACTGAGTGTTCGGATAACTGCTTGTTTGGATAATGGATCATGTTTTTACGGGACCTTGAGATGTTGTTTGGATAATCCAAAATTCGGATAATTGATTATCGGATAACCGAGGTTGTTCTGCAATTGGATCTTGCATAGCTAAACAGCTTGTGAGTGCGAATGTTTGTGAGAACCCATTGGATCTCAGAAAACAAAAAAGCTAATCTTTCATCTCTCACAAACAAAAACATCAAGTCTGAAGAAAGCCTGTCCACTTCCTCTCACCCATTGCTGTAAGCAGTGGCTTTTAACCTATAAGAGATTTATACATGTGAACCATGCCCTCTGTGCCTCCTATAAGCAAGTGACAGTATGTAGAGAAGAGAGATCAAGGAGCAGTAGGTCTTCACAAGCCAAAAGGATCATCTCAGAGAAGCCTATTCTACAGGGACCAATGAATTTCCTTCCTAGACTTTCTATCTAACTTTTAAACCCATTTGTGTCTCATCTGTCTGTGTGTGGCTGTAGGGGGAGCTTTAAGGGGGTTGGAGCTTTAACCAGTAGAGTTATATGCAGACAGCTCATGATTATTTAACTGTAGTTTGAATCTATTTGTTTGTAACTAGTAGTAATACTTATTAAGTACAGAAACCTGACCACAGTTTTTTGTCAACCTGGGACTACTAACAGGGAAATTGGGGAATTCTGTGTACTTTTTATAAAATCTTTAACTTCTTCACTGACTCTGAGAATAGCAGGGCTTGATTACCAGTGAAGTGTTGAGAGTGTGTTGCTGGAAAAGCACAGCAAGTCAGGCAGCATCCAAGGAGCAGGAAAATCGACGTTTCGGACATGAGCTCCAGCCTGACCTGTTGTGCTTTTCCAGCAACACACTCTCAACTCTGATCTCCAGCATCTGCAGATCTCACTGTCTCCTACCAGTGAGGTGTACCAAAGTGCTATTGTTATGATCTCAACTGATGGTAATACAGAAAAAGTCAGATCCCAGTGTGAAACCTAGCTTCATAGATTGTATTTTTGAAATTTGGCAACCATGGTGGTCAGTAACTGAACATATTCACACAAAGCTGTCAATATACCTCTAATAAAAGAACTTAAGTGTATTACACTAAAGAAAATTAAAGGAAGCTGTACATATATGTATATGCAAATACATATAAAACGTGATCATTTAGCAGGAACTTATCATAAACAACAAGAAGAAAAATCCAACCTTTTTCTCCCCAGCAATATCCTTGACAAACATTCAACACAAATAGTATCACTCTCATCTACATTGTTTACTTTCTTACTCAAACAATAAGCTCACAAGCATTTCCATTCAGTGACTTTGTGCACACTCTCTAGACAGGCTAACTCATTGACCTTCCTCTGGCTTTTACTACTTTGAGATTAAGCAATACATTTAATAACATGAATCTTTTCTTTTGAAATTAAATGTCTTCTGGCCTTTGGCCCCTCTTTTACTTTTCCACTGTGAAAAAAAGCTCAACTTTATTTAAACAATTCAGCAATTGTCCCCTGCAGGTAGCTTCTCTTGTCATTTAAGCCATTGTGACACAATTTCTTGGAAGGGCTGTTTAACCCAATGCTAAAAAAGAAACTTCCAATCATTTAAAAAAAAGTCACAGAACTGAAAACCAAAATCTCAGGTTCTAAATATTAACAATATTCAAAGTGTGTGTAGAGACTTGTAGCTCAGGTGTTGGTTGCCATGGTTATGGGTATTTTCGCCAAGCTGGGAAGTTGATTTGTAGACGTTGCGTCCCCTTTCTCAGTGACATCATCAGTGTTTTGGAGCTGCCTGTGAAGCGCTATTGTATTTTGTCAGTTGGTTGGAATTTATTTGATTTCATTCCTGCTGCTTCTGTTTGCTGGTTCCAGTTGTTTGTTGTATTGGTCGGTATACTGGGCCTAGGTCAATGTTTATTGATGGAGCCCATGGATGAGTGCCATGTCTCTAGAAATTCTCTGGCTGTTCTCTGTTTAGCTTGTCCTATTATCGTATTGTTGTCCCAGACGATTTTGTGGTCCTTGTCATCTATGTGTATGGCTACCAGGGACAGGCACTCATCCATGGACTCCATCAATAAACACATTAACCTAGACTAAATACACCTGCTCCTGCAACAAACAACTGGATCCAGCAACCGGAAGCAGCAGGAACATAACCAAATAAATTCCAGAAGACACAGTACAGCATCGCTTCACAGGAGGCTCCAAAACACAGAGGATGTCACCTAGAAAGGAGTCGAAATGTGGGTAAATCAACTTCCAAGCTCAACGAACATACCCACAACTATTAACAACATGCTATAAACTTTCATTGTTGCCAGTGAAGCTCACATACCAAAGAAAACTTTGAAAACTGAATAACAAAATACTGCATGAAAGCAAATATTTGACTGCTATTGCTCTGTGAACAGGTACCTCCATAATAACCTAAACAAAATACCAAAAAGAACCCCTTCATGATGACGAGTGTAGTCTGGTGCAAATTTGAACAGAACAGCCTATACAGCCCATGGCAGCCCAAAGTACAAGCTGAATGGCCCAATCTTTGCCAAGATAGCAATTGAGAGCTACAAATGGTTTTAGTGTTCAGGCTGAGGGGAGTATTGTTGCTGACTGCTATCTAGAATCTGCTGTAAAATGTGCATATTAATAACATAGCAATGTGAATATTAGTTTAAGAAAAAGCCACTTGAATTTTTAATAAAAAAAAACTAAGTGCCCAAGTTACTAAACCAACTGCAAAGGTTAAATGTTCCTAGCTATGCAGCTAGGGTTAGGATTTCATATTAGCACCAAAAAGCCACTGAATTTGTAATGGTGCAACTTTCTTCATTTACAGATCAATACATTTCAGACCTTTGTTACTGAACAAACACACTGTCTTCTCAGATTCCAACTTTTCTATTTTTTTACATTCTTCATGCGATGCTAAGACCACTGAAAGGAAATCTTGTGATGCCATTTCTTGTGAATTTGTCACATCCTTTCCTTGAGCACCTTTCAAAATATCCTGTTAAAACATACAAGTGAGAAAACAGCTATTAACCTAAGGTGAAAACTCACATGATGTGATTAAACACAAGAATTGGATTCAAAAGATCTTAGCTGAATGTTTTGTAAACATAAATATATCACATAAAAATATTCTTCATCTGTATCGGCAAGACCAAAAAATGGAAATTTCCAGGTTAGCAACACCATTGGTGGGCCTAAGACTCTGGGTGGCCTGTTGGAAAATCGGGAATATTTTGCTGGCAATATTCTATCCATTGATAACAATATCTATATCTATTTAATCCATAATTTAACCTGTCTCAATGGTCTTAATGTGGGATAAAGGCAAGAGATTGGTACTAGGCAATGAGGTTCATTTGATGAGTTGGTGCAGACTCAATTAGCTGAATGGCCTCTTTCTGTGCCATAGCACTTCTATCATTCTGTAAACATGTTCAATGTTTCTGCATGACCTTTGATGACCTTAATTTCCATTACATAATATTGCAAATAATGTTCCCTTTCACTTACATATCTTGTTGATAGCATTGTTATTGATAGTGTTGTCAACACAACAAAAATAACCAATGCCAAACTTCAGGCTAACAAAATTAAAGCAGGATGTGCCAGCAATAAGCAAATAAGCATTCTGCCTCCAGTCAACTTGTTGGAACTGGTCATCAACAACAACTGACGAGTAGGAATAATTTGTAGTTAGGTGGCTCAGGAAGGGAGGAATTTGCTAGAATCCCCTTAGCGACAGAGCTCCTTCCAAAGAGTGCTGATTCTGGCAGCTCCATGAAGCCAGTATTCCTTAAACAAGCTGAGAGAGAGAACCAATGGAGTCCTTGTGGCTAAAGGGATGAAGGGGTGTGGAGAGAGAGTGGGAGTGGGATACAGAAATTGCATGATCATCCATGATCACGTTGAATAGCTGTGAAGACTCAAAAGGCCGAATGGCCTATTCCTGCAGCTATTTTCAATGTTTCTATGATTCCATGTCTCACTGACAGTAATGGATTTTGGACAAGATGAGTGAAATTTTGAGACAACGGAGAGATCAAGAGACTTTTTTTTAGAAGAATTGTAGCTCAGTTTGAGGTTCTGGATGGAAGTTTGCTCGCTGAGCTGGAAGGTTCATTTCCAGACGTTTCATCACTCTCCTAGGTAACAGCTTCAGTGGGCCTCCAGGTGAAGCACTGTTGATAATTCCTGCTTTCTATTTATATGTTTGGGTTTCTTTGGGTTGGTGATGTCATTTCATGTGGTGACATCATTTCCTATGGTGATGTCATTTCCTGTTTTGACATCACCACAGGAAATGATGTCACTACAGGGAATGGCATAACCAACCCAAAGAAACTCAAACATATAAATAGAAAGCAGAAATTACCAACAGTGCTTTGCCCGGAGGCCCACTAAAGATGTTACCTAGTAGGGTGATGAAACATCTGGAAATGAACCTTCCAGCTCAGCGAGCAAACCTACATCCAGACCAAGAGACACAGTGGTTCAGTGGTTAGCACTGCTGCCTCACAGCATTAGGGACTTGGGTTCGATTCCACCCTTGGGCAACTGTCTGTGTGGAATTTGTGTCTTTGCCCTGTGTCAGCATGGGTTTCCTCTGTGTGCTCCGGTTTCGTCCCATAGCCGAATGATGTGCAGATTAGGAGAACTAGCCATGCTAAATTTCCCATAGTATCGCTGGGTGGATGTGCATGCTAGGTGGATCATTCATGTGAAATTCAGGGTTACAGGAATAGGGAGGGTCTGAGTGGGATGTTCTTCAGAGGGGCAGTGTGGACTTGCTGGGCCAAATGGCAGGGATTCTATGAAATGAAATTCTATGAAAAGGGCGGATGTTGAGATAGAGCTGGGTGCCATGTGGAAACTGTCACTGTGCTTTTGGATGATGTCATTGAGAACAAGTGTGGATAAGAAATAGGAAACAGCTAATCCTTGAGGGACACCAGAGGGTAAGATACAAAAGCTGGATGGAGGGAAAACCATTGGGCGTGATGTTTTTGACTATGGTGAGACAGACAGGAATGGAATCAGGTGAGTGCAGTGCACCCAGCCTGACAATGGGGAAGGGATAGAATAGGCAGATGGTGGATTCAGCTAGGTCAAAGTAACAGACTGGTTGATAAGAACAAGCAGCAATAGATTATCATTATATCTTTCACATCTGGTCAGCTGGTTTGTGATGCAGAGGGACACCAAGACTGGCTGAGCTCACCATGAAGGTCCAGTCTTCTCAGCCTTGCCCCTTGCCTGAGGTGTGGTGACCCTCATGTTAAACTCACCACCAATCATTGCTGTCTAATATTAGGGCAACGTTCCCTACCTCTGACATCACTGGTGAAGGATGGATTTGGGGCTGAATCTTTTCCATATTTTGGTTAAATATCATTTTCATCAAGTTTCATGGAAAGTTTCTCTCTGCAACCTACAGCAGGTTCTCTCAGCAGGCTAGGGCTGTTTTCCAGGAGCAGAGAAGGCTGAGGGGGTCCTGACTGATGTTTACAAAATTATAGGACATAATAGGAGTAAACATTTCCCCTTAGTAGTAGGGTTTAATTGCCAGGCGACATAGATTTAAGATAAAATGCAGGAGGTTGAGAGGGGATTTAAGGAAAGATTGTCTTTACCCAGCTGGTATCTAGAACTCACCACTAGAAAGGTTGTAGAGACAGGAACCATCAATAGATTTAAGAAGTAACTAGATGCGCACTTGAAATGCAATAGCAAACAAGGCTATGGCCAAGTGTTGGGAAATGGGATTGGAATAAATAGGCATGTGATGACCAGCACAGGTACAATGGGCCTAAAGACCTTTTTTCCGGGCTGTAATACTGTATGACACAATGCGCATTGACAGTAGGACAAGCTGCCTGGCTTTGTGCCTGCACGAAATTGCATGGCAAGGCAGAGGCACTATGAGCCTTTGAAGTGCGGCTGAGGAAATAAAGCAATAAAAGACAAGGCAAAGCTGGGATGCTGTCCACATCCAATTTGGAGCAAGTTGAGTGTGAGCTGAGACAGCAAGTCAGCAACCCTGTGGGGCAATCTGCTCCAGTCATGAGCTGGGTGTCTGTCCGTCTACAGTGACTGTGCTGGCAGGAGTCTTTCAATGAGAGGTGTCGGTGCTGTCCAACGTGCAGCATTGGCAGTGCAGGGCACTATTGTGTATTGTAAGATGTGCCATGACAATGTTGAGAAGCTAGCATGTGTTGGATGCTAGCATCTATGGGCATTGGGTTTGCGTGGCCGCTGCCCAAGGAGAGTGCCTGAGACATTGGTGATGGTTGTCCAAGTTAGAGATCCAAGTACCTGCTCTGACTTTCATAAAAGGAATTCTCGGTGTCTAGTTTCTATCCTATAGGTGGTAGAAGTGGAGACTGCCTGTTAATGAAGTGAGATAAATTGACAATGAAGGCGATGACCAGGCTGAAGAAGTAGTAATGGTGAAACAAAGAAATAGTGGAGGAACTGAATAGGTACTTTGCATTAGTCTTTATAGTGGAAGATACCAGCAGCATATCAGAACTTCAAGAGAGTCGGGGGCAGAGGTGAGTGTAGTGGCCATCACTAATGAGAAGGAAGCTAAAAGGTCTGAAGGTGGATACATCATCCAGACTGAATGGACTACACCAAGGTGATAGCTGAGGAGATTGTAGAGGTGATCTTTCAGGAATCACTGGAGTCAGGGAGGATCCCAGAAAACTAGAAAATGGCTTATTTTACACCTCTGTTTTAGGAGGCAGGGAGGGCGAAGACAGGATATTATGGGCCAGTTAGCCTGACCGCAGTCATTGGCAAAATTTTAGAACCCATTACTAAGCATGAGATTGCAGAGAATTTAGAAGTACATGGTAAAATAAGGGGTGAGTCAGCATGGGTTCATCAAGGGGAATTTTAGAATTCTTTAAGAAGGTAATGAGCAAGTTAGATAGAATAGAGCCAGCAGGTATGATCTATTTGGATTTCCAGAAGGCCTTTGACAAAGTGCATACTCAATAAGATAAGAGCCCATGATGTTAGGGGCAAGATACTGGCATTGATTGAGGATTAGCTGACTGGCAGAAAGCAGGGAGTGGGGAAAAGAGGTCTTTTTCAGAATGGTAGCTGGTGACTAGTGGAGTTCCTCATGGGTCTGTATTGGGACCACACCTATTCATATTATACATTAACAATCTGGATGAAGGAAGTAAGGGCTTTGTTGCTAAGTTTGCAAATGACACAAAGATAGGTAGAGGGACAGGAAGTGTTAAGGAAGCAAGTAGGCTGCAGAAGAACTGGTACAGGCTAGGAGAGTTGGCCAGGAAGTGGCAGCTAGAATACAATGTAGGGAAGTATAAAGTTATGCACTTAGGTAGGAAGAATAGATGTGTGCAGTATTTTCCAAATGAGGAAAGGCTTCAGAAATCTGAAGCACAAAGGGGTTAAAGAGTTCTAGTTCAGCATTCTCATAAGGTTAACATTCAGGTTCAGTTAGCAGTTAAGAAAGTAAATACAATGTTAGCATTCATTTCAAGAGGGCCAAAATGCAAGAGCGTACATGTATTGCTGAGGCTGTATAACCCTCTGGTCAGACCACATCCGTGACTCCCTCGTCAGGTCCACACCCCCCACCAACCCAACCTCCACTCCCGGCACCTTCCCCTGCAACCGCAGGAGGTGCAAGACTTGCGCCCACACCTCCCCCCTCACCTCCCTCCAAGGCCCCAAAGGAAACTTCCATACCCGCCACAGATTCACCTGCACCTCCACACACATCATCTATTGCATACTCTGCACCCGATGTGGCCTCCTCTATATTGCGGAGACAGGCCGCCTACTTGC
>NC_057711.1:25142087-25168406 GCF_004010195.1 Chiloscyllium plagiosum | reverse complement strand
CTGCAATCTTCTTCCTGACCTCTCCGCCCCCACCCCAGTCTGACCTATCACCCTCACCTTGACCTCTTTCCACCTATCACATTTCCGACGCCCCTCCCCCAGGTTCCTCCTCCCTGCCTTTTATCTTAGCCTGCTGGACAAACTTTCCTCATTCCTGAAGAAGGGCTTATGCCCGAAACATCGATTCTCCTGTTCCCTGGATGCTGCCTGACCTGCTGCGCTTTTCCAGCAACACGTTTTCAGCTCCTATATCTTACAGTCTTACATGTAATGAGCAATAATCCCTGTCAACAGGCCTCTTGCCACTCACTGGCAAAAATCTCATCTGGATATCTGGAATTTAGTTGGGAAATGCAACTTGTTACTCCTAACATTGAGAAAGGCCTCACTCAACTTCTTACATGATTCTTCTAAATGTTTCAGTGTAGCCCATATCATTCAGGGCCAGGGAAAATCCCGCCATGATGTTCAATATCAGCCTTCAAAATCTAAATGGGTTCAGCAGAGCTCCTCAGACTCCCAGAGCAGTGGTGCAGGTTTCTAGTTGATAAGTGCAGGTATGTTAAAATTGCTTCCAGTTTCACTAATAATGTTCCATTTCAACTATCCAAATTTAAAAACAATCAGGGTTAAATTGGACTGTCTCATTGGACTTGCACATGAGACACTTTACATGAAATACCTACCTCTGCTATTCTGTTGTTAGTAATAAGCTGTGCTTGTAAATTCACTAATGCCTTTAATGTTTGCAAAGAACAGAATAAATCCAATTCAGACAATTACTGCGCCATCAGCCTACTCTTGATCATCATTAATGATTTTGTTGACAGTCCTATCAAATAGCACATACTCAGCAATAACCTGCTCACTAATAAAAACTGAAAGAACTGTGGACGCCAGAAATCAGAAGCAAAAACTGAAATTGCTGGAAAAGCTCAGCAAAGTCTGGCAGTTAAAGTTTCAGTTCCACTGACCTTTCTTGAGAATGTTCAGTTTGGATTGTGTCTCAGCCCAGACAAGGACAATACAGCAGAATTTCACAGGCTAAGTGAAAATGATTGCTCTTGAAATAAAGGCAACATTAGATTGACTGTGCCATCAAGGAGCCCTGGCAAGGCTGCAGTCATGGAAACCAGGGGAAAAAATCTCTAATGGCCAGGTCAGGCCTCAAAGGAAACTGGTTGTCATGGTTATTTGGAGCCTAGCATGTCAGCTCCAAGATATTTCTGCAAGAGTTCCTCAGGGCAATGTCCTACATTCAACCATCTTCAGCTCATGTCAACGATTACTCTGCTGGCAGAATACTTATTTGCTGATATTGCATATTGCTCAGTTCATTTGATAACTCTGCAGATAAGGAATTAGCATGTGCCTCTATGTTCCAAGATCTGGACAACATTCAGGGTTAGGCTGCTCAGTGGAAGGTAACATTAGCACCACACAGTGCCAGACAATGACCGTTTTCACCAAGAGGGGATCTAACAACTTCCCTCCAATATTCAGTGTCATTGCCATTTCTGAATCCCTCATCAATATCCTAGTTATCTTCATAATATCTTCAGTTCTGAAGAAGAGTCATACCATCCTCGAAACATTAATTCTGTTTCTCTCTTCACAGATGCTGGTTTTTCCAGCATTCCATGTGATTGTTTCAAATTTCAAAATTTTCTGTGGTATTTTGCCTTTGTCAATATCCTTGTGATCACCATTGACCAGATACTTAACTGCATTAACACAGAACATATCAGAAGCTGGGTTTTCTAGTAGGAAGTGGCTTACCCATTTTTCCACGACCTGTTAATCTATGGTATGATGGAATGGATGAGTGCAGCCCCAACACCATTCAAGAGGTTCAACCTTATTCAAGACAAATTGACTAGCACCTCGGTCCAGCACCTTAAAGTCATACCTTCGACTATTAATACACCCTAGCACAACATGTAACATTTTCAGGATACACTGCAGGCATTTTCCAAGGCTTCATTGGTAACACCTCAAAAACCTGTGAACTATTCCACTCAAAAGACCAAAGGGAACATGTGCATCAGAACATCACCACCTTGAAGTGCTCCTCCAAGGAGGACACCGTCCTGATGTGGGACTATTCTGCTCCGTTCCTTCACTGTTGTTGGGTTAAGATCCTGGAATTCGCGGCTACAAGCTGTGGAGATGTACCTTCACCATGTGGACTGTAACAGTAGAGGCTCACCAACACCACCTCCTTCCTCAAGGGCAATCAGCAACAGGCAACAAATACTGACTTTGTCGGGAATATTCACATCCCATGACTTGTATAAACAAAAGGTAGACAGAAAAATCACATTTCATTATATTAATGTGTTGGCTATTAATACAGCATGACTGTGAAATAATAATCGTCCTTTCAATAATATATTAAATTACCTGGTCTTTGTAGTTGCTGGGTTTTCGAATATTGAAGTAATCCTTCTCATCAGCAATGACATTATCATCAAGAGAGTTCAAACTGCATTCGTAACATATTACATAATTGTTAGTTTTGGCAAAGTGATAAATGAAGCAATTTTAATGATCGACTCCAGTTTCTGATTTTGAAAGAAATGAAAATATAAACCTTTTCTCATCCAAACAAGCTTCATTGAAATAGCTGCTTGCCTCACTGAAGAGTGTTTTATTCCAGATTGGGTTGG
This sequence comes from Chiloscyllium plagiosum, assembly GCF_004010195.1. Classification (NCBI taxonomy): domain Eukaryota; kingdom Metazoa; phylum Chordata; class Chondrichthyes; order Orectolobiformes; family Hemiscylliidae; genus Chiloscyllium; species Chiloscyllium plagiosum. The sequence continues at coordinate 25,165,737 of NC_057711.1, read as the reverse complement.
ATCTGAAGAAACATATAGACCAGAATTATTTCCTTATAAATAAACTAACAGTTAAAAGGCACACCAATATCGGAACATCAGTGCAGTGCTTTACATATGGCACCATTGGTGGAGTAAGAATGCTTCTGGTCACTGTTTAACAGCATTGTGAGTGTGTTGTTTCTCTCTGTTCTTCACTTCTACTAAAGCACAATTTTTCCAAAATACATGGAAACCGCCCCATGAATAAGGGGGTTTTGTAAATCCACCAGCAGAAATTGAATTGAAGCAGGAGATTCAGTGCCAATTCTTCACTGATTTGTCCAAATACAGCTACAATATTGGCACCTAACTGCAAGGTGGAAAACAACAAGGGCAGCACGTGCATGGACAACACCACCATCTGCAAGTTCCCCTCCGAGCTCCCACCTAGATGTGGAACTACATCATTGTTCATTCAGCGTGGTTACGTCAAAATCCTGAAACTTCTTTCTCAACAACACTGTGGGAGTGTTGGGAAACCTACTCCACATAAATCTCAAGAATACCAGAAATTTCTTAAATGTGGAGAACAAAACTGCATGCAGTCCTCCACAAGTGGTCTCACCAAACCATATATAAATGTATCAAAACTTGAATCCTGCACACCAATTACCTCACAATAAAGTCCCACTTGCTATCGGTTTTTCCATTTGCTTGTTCAGCCTGTATGCTAACTTTCTGCGCAACTTCCATGAGTAGACTAATGTCTTTTAGAACACCAACATGTAACAATGCTGCTCCTTTAACAATGTTATGTTTTTTGGGTTTTTTTCAGGATGTTGTAAAAACACAGGGTTCCAAAAAGTCTGGGTTTTCCGGCCAATTTGATTATTTTGAACAGATACTGCATTGGGCAAAAGGCTTTCAAGTTTAAAAAAAAGCACTTGTACAATGAAAGGGGAGTGGCCAGTTCTCCCAGCTCTGCTTTTCTCTGGTTTAGTTTGGTTTTTGGCAGTCTGGCTATACACTGAAAGCAATCAGGCAGTTGTAAAAGATGCTGGACTCAAAGAAGCAGGTCCATGCTGATCCTCCTCTCCCTCTCTGATATCTCTCCTGTAAGACCTTGTGTTTGACTTTACCTTTTGTGCCAAAGGATGTTTATGGGGATTGTTGCAAGTATTTGGAAAACATCTTTAAGTTGGGATGATCTGTTGGGTTTTCAGATTGGTTAAGTTACTCAGTATTCTGTTCTCTTTGTTTGTGTTTCATTCAGTAATCTTGTACATAAATTCTATTTTGTTTAAACCTATGTGGTTTGACCGACTGCGTCCCTCCCGGAATATCCACGTTATACCAGCTTAAAACACAAGCAAAGTTAGGGTCTGGGCTATTTTCTTGAAATGTTTTGTGGGGCCTGGCCTGGTCGATAACAAACTCTTAATAGTTTCTTTGCTTCACACATACAATGGATGCCCACAATTTTTGTTCCTTCATCTGTGTGGAAAATCTTGAGCGGTTTACCTGCAGTTTTAGAGTGAGCTAATTATTGCATGAGTATTGCCTCTCTTATTGTGCCATGTTGGAGTACAGACAATGTGGGTATTTGACTGGGTCCCGCAAATGTTAAAGTATGCATTCCAATCCCTATAAAAATCAGGCTTTGCAACTTCTTTTAAAAAGTGAAATTTAAGGTTTATAAACTAAATAGAGACTGAGAAGAAAGGTAAATTAAAGTAGGTTGAATTCAATTCCAAATTGTATTCAGTGAAAGAATTAAAGGAATGAATCTCAACTCCTAAAACGAGGCTTTTTTGAGAGGTTTCAGAGGTTCAATTAGCAAAAAATGTGAGAATGTGATAGTGAGCTGCTGTCTTGAACTGCCATAGTCCACATGCTGTAGCTACAACACCTATATTGTTATAAAGGGAGTTTCAGGACTTTGACCCATTGGCAATGAAGCGCTATTCAATATTATCAGTCAATTTGTCTGCCCATGCCCAAGAGCCTAACAAAAAATAATTTAAAGGAATCCTCGTTGTTAAAGCTGCAGTGGGTTCTTTTAGGTGTCATGGTGCAAAAACAGCATTCCATGCATGGAATATACCTCCGGCTGTATTCTCAGGAAAGATTGAAGGATAAAGGATTGGATTAACAGGGAAAGAGAAAGAAAGATTAAATACAAACCGTGAATTTTGGCATTTTTAAAAATTCACAAGCAGAGGAATTAGATTCCGCACAAATCTTCACATAGTTCTTGGAAAGACAGCTTGTTGGCAGACAAGCCAACCTAATTAGCATTAGGTTTTGTCTACCACATAACAGAGCAACATCAGGTATAAATTTCAATGGTGGTGATACCAGTATTGTCAGCCGTATGGAGATTTGCTGTTGGAATACAACAATACATTCCTAACGTTCTTCATTAAAAGGCCAACAACAAATCAACTCAAACAAGCCATGTTTGCAAAAACAAAAGTATTGTGATATGTTGTTCTACAACCTGGCAGTACTTGCTGAATAATCCCAGGTGCACTAATACCGACACTAAAAACCAAGTTAAGATAAGCACTTGAGCTTGTAATGTGGTTCATTTACACTTGTTAGAACAGCTTCATATGCGAGACTCCATTCTCTGCAAACTAAAGGAGTGCATTTAAGCTTACGTCTTTTTTCGAATTGCTTGGGATTTTGGGGAGGAGCCTATAGTTTCCCATCACTTTCTCAATGGCAATGCCTCAACCTGTCAGAGCTTACTTGAAAACAAATCAATCAACCCCCTTTCTCCTGTAATATAAATAGTTGTGTGTGATTGTTTGAGTTCTGGCATTCTTGTGTTTGTCAAGAGGACAAGACAAAAAAGCCTCGAAAACTTATCATCAATATTCAGATCATTGCATTGTCAATCAGTCTGTTAGCTTCCTCTGATAAAAATGCAGCATCCTGATGAAATTCACATGAAAGTTAAACATTGTGTTACTTAGGCAATGCTAGTTGCAGAGTGGCAGAAATCAGAAGAAATTTGTAGCAACTGGTGATATGCTGGGTATCTCTTCCTCATTCGAGGTTGCCAACTGGTTAACACATTAACCAGTTGTTCAAACACTGCTATTTTTGCAAAATCTGGCCCAGCAAGCTTTTGTCTGTCTGCTTGCTCGGATTTCTCAGTGCAGACTATCTCAGAACGTTTTACCCACAGAATCAATGCAATTAATCTTTCCCTTTACCCTTCAGAAGTGTGCATGTTTGTTCCAGGTACATCACCAATCATGGGATTACTTTTCACAGAGGTCATAACTGTGGCAGTCATCGCAGAAGCCGCTTTCAATTTATGTTGATAGCTGGAAAAACATGTAGAAATTAAGTCTTTGCAGATGTATAATTGACTCTTTTCATCATCACAAATGGTTCTTCTGATGCTTACTGAATAACTACAAAATGATTTATTTTAGTTCCTACATTGAATAAAATTGCGTTTGTATTAACTTTGCTAAAACACCATGGTTTTATTTTCTTTGACTCACAGATAGTACGATTTGTACAAATGATTACATTAAATACGTTCAGTGGTAGCCAATTCAGTCTCTTGAGCTTTCTGTGCCATTCAGTAGGTAATGTTTGTGCTTCAAATCCCACATTGAAATCTACTCTGAAATACCTTTGATGTTCCTGCCTAATTACCAGCATCTACCTCGACATTAAACATTTTCAATGATCCTGATTCCACTGCAAGAGTTTCCAAGTCATTCAACAAACAGAAAACAAAGAGTAGAAATAAATGGGCCATTTTCATATTGGTGGACTGTGATTGCTGGGTGCCCCAAGGAACAATACTTGACACCCAGCTGTTGACAATGGTTTAGACATGGGGACCAAAGGCAATTTTTTCCAAATTTGTGGATGATTTAAGTTAGGCAGAAATCTGTGTTGTGAGGAAGATGTAAATGTTTCAGGGGAATTTGGACAGGCTTAGTGATAGGGCAAGAAGATGGCAGATGGAATACAATGTGGAAAATTGTGAGGTTATTCACTTTGGTAGGTAGAACAGATAGGCAGATATTTCTTAAATAGTGAGAGTTTGGAGATGTGCAAAGCAATGTCAGTGTCCTTGTCACTAAGTCATTGAAAGCTAACATGTAGCTGCAGCAAGCAATTAGGAAGGTTAGTGGAATGTCAACCTTTATTGCAACAAGGAAAACAGGAATAGTGAAGCTTAGATTCAATTGTTTAGGAGCTTGGTTAGATGACACCTGGAGCACTGTGTGTAGTTCTGGTCTCCTTATCTCAGGAAAGATATTATTTGCATAGAGAGAGTGCAACAAAGGTTCACCAGACTTTGTCCAGGATATTTGGGATAATCCTGTGAAAAAAGCTTAGCTAAACTGGACCTGTATTCTTTGGAGTTTCAAAGAATGAGAGGTGATCTCATTGAAAGCAACAAAGTAATTAAACGGATAGACATAAGATATTTTCCTTAGTCTACAACCAGGGAAAAAACTTTAAAAGTAAGGACCGAGATACATAGAAATATTTTTACTCAGATGGCCGTGAATCCTTGGAATTCTGTACCTCAGAAGTGCAGCTCAATGCAATCACACTAATTCTTGATTATCAATGACAAAGTAAAATGGGGATAATGCAGAAAAAAGACTTTAAAATGTTTGACCAGCCATGTTTGTGTTGAATGGTGGAGTAGGCTTAGATAGAGCCATAGAGTCATACAGCACAGAAACAGGCCCCTTGGTCCAATGTGTCCATGCCAAACGGGTTTCTTAAACTAATCTACACCCATTTGCCTATATATCCTTCTAAATCTTTCCTATTCATGCACCTGGGCTGATTAGCAATAGTCAACATGGCTCTGTGCATGGGAATTCGTGTTTCTTGAGCTTTTTGAAGAAGAAACAAAGAGGATTGATGTGGACAGAGTGGTGGATGTGATCAAAATGGACTTAAGTAAGGTGTTCAACAAGTTAGAGCACATGAAATACAGGGAGAGCTAGTCATTTGGATACAGAACTAGCTCGCAGGTGGAAGACAGAGGGTGGTGGTGGAGGATTGCTTTTCAGACAGGAGGCCTGTGACCAGTGGTGTACCACAAGGATCAGTGCTGGGTCCACTGCTTTCCATCATTTATATAATTGATTTGGATGTGAACATAGGAGGTATGGTTAGTAAGTTTGCAGATGACACCAAAATTGGAGGTGTAGTGGACAGCGAAAAAGGTTACCTCAATGTACAATGGGATCTTGATCAGATGGGCCAATGTGCCGAGGAGAGGCAGATGGAATTTAAATTAGATAAACATGAGGTGCTGCATTTTGGAAAGGCAAATTAGGGTGGGATTTATACACTTGATGGTAAGATCCTGGGGAGTGTTACTGAACGAAGAGACCTTGGAGTACAGGTTCATAATTCCTTGAAAGTGGAGTCACAGGTAGATAGGTTAGGCCACTATTGGCACACTGCATGTAATTCTGTTCTCCCAGTTTTAGGAAGGATGTTGTGAAACTTGAAAGTGTTCAGAAAAGACTTACAAGGACGTTGCCAGGGTTGGATGATTTGAGCTACAGGGTGAGACTATTTTCCCTGGAGCGTTTGAAGCTGAGGGGTGACCTCATAGAGGCACGGTGGCACAGTGGTTAGCACTGCTGCCTCACAGTGCCAGAGACCCAGGTTCAATTCCTGCCTCAGGCGACTCTCTGTGTGGAGTTTGCACATTCTCCCCATGACTGCTTGGGTTTCCTCCGGGTGCTCCGGTTTCCTCCCACAATTCAAAAAAAATGTGCAGGTTAGGCGGATTGGCCACGCTAAATTGCCCATAGTGTTAGGTGAAGGGGTAAATGTAAGGGAAGGGGTCTGGGTGGGTTGTGCTTCGGCGGGTCGGTGTGGACTTGTTGGGCTGAAGGGCCTGTTTCCACACTAAGTAATCTAATCTAATAATCAAAACCATGGATGGGATAAACAGACAAGGACTTTTCCCTGGGGTGGAGGAGTCCAAAACTAGAAGGTATAGGTTTAAGGTGAGAGGGAAAAGATTTAAAAGGGACCTAGAGGGCAACTTTTTCATGCAGACAGAGGTGTGTGTATGGAATGAACTGCCACAGGATATGGTGGAGGCTGCTGTAATTACAACACTTAAAAGGCATCTGGATGGATATATGAATAAGAAGAGTTTAGAAGTATATGGGCTAAGTGCTGTCAAATGGGACTAGATTAATTTAGGATATCTGATCATCATGGATGAGTTGGACTGAAGGGTTTGTTTCTGTGCTGTACATCTCTATGACTCTGTGAGTTGATGAATGGCCCATTCCTTTGACCTAAAAGGGACACTTCCCTGATCTGGACTCAGCTGCAAATATAAAAATCCTTTACAAGTCAATTTGGACAAAATTGCTCTGGATCTCATATATTTCAATTAAATCATGCTTCACTCTTCACAGCTCCAGTAGAAAGAAGACCAATGTGTCCAATCTATCCTTATCAGTCAACTTACTAATTCCACGCATGAATCTCGTAAACATTCTCTGAACCTCTAATGTATTTCCAGCTTTCATTTAATAAAGAGACCAAATCTGCATGCAACATTTACGTTGTTGTCTGACCAATGCCCTGTGTAACTATAGTACAACATCCTCACGTCTATATTCAGTTCCTGTCATATGAATGGAGAGAATATCATTCGTCTTCTTTATTACTTGGTGCCTCTGCATTCTAACATTTTGTGACTAGATCATCTTGAAATTCTGCTGTAATTTTCTATTTAAGTAAGATTTTGCTTTTTTATACTTTTTGGCCAAAGTGAATTTCATTACATTTTCCCACATTATACTCTATCTGTCAGATTTTTGCCCAATCACTCATCCACGTGATGAAGTGACCTGAAGGTATGTTTGCTAAATTTGCTGGTAATACGAAAATAAGTTGTGAAAAGGATATGAGGAGGATACAAAGATAAATAGGTTGAGTGAGTGAGTGAGTGAGCGGGTGAGTGAGAAGAGATCTGGCAAACTGGGTACAACGTAGGAAAATGTGAAATTGTCCTTTTTGGCACGAAGATTTAAATTGAAGCACATTCTCTAAAAGCTCTGTGATGCAAAGGTGTACCAGTGTGCGCAGATCAGCAAGTAATAAGAAAGCAAATAGAATGCTATTATTAATTGCAAGAAATTGAAAACTGAAGTTGGGATGTGATATTTCTGTTATACAGAGTGACTAGTGAGAACACATCTGGAGTAGGATGCACAATATTGATTTCCTTAATTACAAAAAGATATAAATATGCTGTAAACATTTCAGAACATGTTTACCAGGTTAATATCAGGAATTATTAAGGGCTGATGAAAGGCTTTTCCTGTCGATTTTCCTGTTCCTCGGATACTGCCTGACCTGCTGTGCTTTTCCAGCACCACTCTAATCTTGACTCTAATCTCCAGCATCTGCAGTACCCACTTCCGCCTAATATCAGGAATAGGTAAGGTTGAAAGTATTGAGGTCTGGAAGAGTAAGGATCAATTTGATTGAAACACAGAAGATGCTGAAGGGTTTTGACAGGCTGGATGTGTGGCAGAATCCAGAACTACGGGTCACTGTTTAAAAATTAGTGATTGCCCTTTTAAGACAGAGACAGAAGCAATCTTTTTTTCTCTCAGAATAAAGATCAAAGAACAGGTTAGCACAGGAAGATGCCCTTTGGCCCACCAAGACTGCGACAACACATGATACCTTTCTAAACTAAATACCTTCTGCCACATTGCAATTTGTATCCGTCCAGTCCCTGTGTTATGGACCAGACCAGACCTGCCCCATCCCTCCCCCTAATTATTGTAAGGAGAGAGCCTATACCCTAACTTTTACATGTATTTAAAGGCAAGTGTAAGGCGCTGTATTTTCGATGTGGTTCGATTGGTCCACCACTAGGCTTTAATGAAAAAACACTTTATTCTTACTATACGTTAAAATACAAACCAAAATGGCATAACCTGATCTCTACTGAAATACTTAACAAGATAATGTATCATTTAACTACTAATCATCAACTGTTCCAAAAGTATGCTGAACCCCACAAAAATTGGCAAAAATGCAATTCAGCAAAACAGTTCTGGTTCTCACGTGCTGTCTCTCTCCAGTCCAGAAGAAAGAAACAGTCTGCCCCTTTACTTTCTAAGAGGAAGCTTCACTGTCTAAGACTTCACTTGAGTAGCTGAGAACTCAAACATTTAGCTCAGCAGTCAGCAGAGGCCTTCTCACTAACTGATGCAAAACAAAAAGCCTGCAAGGATCTGTATGAGCCCTGGTCCCGTCCACTCATGGTTCTTCTGTCTCATTTAAAAAACACCAAAGGAGAACACAAATACTGTTTACAAACTGCCTGTCTGAAGGAGATATGTCTGCACCACAGTGACAATGCAGTCTGCAAGAGATGATGTGGAGGTGCCGGTGTTGGACTGGGGTGGGCAAAGTTAAAAATCACACAACACCAGGTTATAGTCCAACAGGTTTATTTAGGAAGTACAAGCTTTTGAAGCGCTGCGTCTTCATCAGATAGCTACCTGACAAAGGAGCAGCGCTCCAAAAGCTTGTACTTTCAAATAAACCTGTTGGACTATAAACTAGTGTTGTGTGATTTTTAACTTTGCAAGAGAGACAGCACACAACACGTCTCTCATAAAGGCACAGTACTGTTACACCTGCCTATTCATGTAGCTGTCAAGATGCTTTTTAAGCATTGCTATTTTATCTACTTCTGCCACCTCTTCTAGCAGCACATTCCAGACACTTACCGCTTCTTGCATAAAAAGCTTTCCCCATTTTACCTTAAACCTATGCCCCCAGTAATTGACATTTCTATTCTGCCAAAAAGACTAAAAGTGTCCATTCCATCCATTATTTTTATAATTTTGCAAACTTTCATCATGTCACCCCTCAGCTTTTGATGTTCAAGTCAAAACATATTAAGTTTGTCCAATCTCCCTTTGTAGCTTAAACCCTCCAAACCAGGCAATATCCTGGTATATAATTTCTGTACTGTCTTCAAAGCCTCCATATCATTCTGGTAGTGTGGTGACCAGAACTGTATACAAATTCCAAAAATGGCTTAACTAAAGTTCTCTACAGCTGCAACATGACTTGATAATTTTTAATGTTCTATGCCCTGACTGATGAAGACAAACGTGCCATATATCTTCTTGACTACCTTATCCACTTGTGCTGCCACTTATGGACCTGTGCACCTAGATCCCTTTGTATGTTAATGCTTCTCAGGGTTCTGCCATTTACTGTATATCTCCCTCTTGCATTAGACCTTCCCAAATGCATCATCACGCATTTGTCCAGATTAAAATTGTGGTGGCGGGAGATCATGGCCTTGAGGGATTATTGCTCAACTATTAATTCAGAGACCCAGGTAATGTTCTGGGAATACTGCTTCAAATCTTGCCACGGCAGATGGTGGAATTTGCATTTAATAAAAACCTGGAATTAAACGTCTAATGATGACTGTGAAATCATTGCTGATTGTCATAAAAGAACCATCTGGGTTCACTCATGTCCTTTAGGGAAAGACACTGCCATCCTTACCTGGTCCAGCCTACATCAGAGCAACATCAATGTGGTTGATTCTTAAATACCTTCTGGGTAATTAGGAATGGACAATAAATATTGGCCTAACCAGCGATTCTGTCATCCCGTGAATTAATAAAACAAAAACAATGTTGTGAATAAAAACCAAAAGAACTACAGATGCTTTAAATCAGAGGCAAAAACAGAAATTGCTGGAAAAGCTCAGGAGGCTTGGTAGCATTTGTGAATTCTGGCCTCTCTCCACAGATGATGCCAGACCTACTGAGCATTTCCAGAAATGGATGTATGTTTGCTCGCTGAGCTGGAAGGTTTGTTTTCAGATGTTTCATCACCATGACGATATCATTTCTGGTTCTTTTTCTCAGGGGGTGGTAAATGGGATCCAAGTCAATGTGTTTGTTGATAGAGTTCCGGTTAGAATGCCATGCTTCGAGGAATTTTCGTGCGTGTCTCTGTTTGGCTTGTCCTAGGATGGATGCATTGTCCCAGTCGAACTGGTTTCCTTCACCATAGGAAATAATGTCACCACAGAAAATGACATCACCAACCCAAGGAAACTCAAACACATAAATAGAAAGTGGGCTACACCACCAGTGCTTCATCCGGAGGCCCAGTGAAGATATCACCTAATATGTTTACGAAACATCTGAAAAAGAACCTTCCAGCTCAGCGAGCAAACCTACATCCACAACCTCAACCTGAGCTACAAATCTTCTCAAAACTCACATTTCCAGAAATTTCTCATTTTGGGATGGTGAATAAAGTTGTGGGGATTCAGATTAATTCTTGCAATCAGATAATAATTCAACTGAAAGTAGGAAAACAATAGGAATTAAAGAAGATATGTCAGTGTGAGTGAGGTACAGAGTGGAATGTCCCAGAGTGGAATGTTGGCATCATTACCTGTTTCAAGTTTACTTGGGGGATTTGGCCCCTGACACTTCACACAAATTGGTCAAATTTACACCTGATTACAAACCAAGGAGATCACTTTGACTTTGTGCAACTATGTAAAACAGGTAACAGCAAACTAGCAGTCAATTTTACATCTCTTGTGGTTTTTTATTTCCATTGAGAGCAGATGGACCTTGATCAGCATGCAAACAAAAAAGACTTTTTATATTTATATTTGCAAACACACAATGCATACCTAGAACATATTTGTTTCCAGGTCAGTAGCTGGCTTACATCCAACACAGATTGGGCTTGACAATACAATTACAAACAGGTTCTCCCAAGTCAAATATCAGGTGTACTGATGTTGAGTTTCCTCCCATTTCACTGATTCAGGTCAGACCTAAAGCTTGGCCACTTGAATAAGAGGGCAATCACAGTAATAAAATCAAATCTCAACCTAATCCCACACAGCAGCTTCATGAGAGGGGGAAGAAAAGAGAAAGATAACCACACAATTGTCTGCACCTCCCATCTTTGTAATGCACAGGCTTGGAAAGCACAGTAAGCAATGTTAGTGAGTCATATCCATATTAAATTCTTTTTAGTGGGGTGAAATGAGTAAAACCTCTTCTAAAACAGAAGAAAAGTTCTTTTTGTTTCCCATATGAAGGAATTAACAATTCACTCGATAGTATAGACCTTGAATATTTTTAAAAAGAGAAATTTCTTTTTGAAGATTTACAGTTGCATCAAGAAAAATGCAAGAATAAAACGTTTCAAATGATCAAAGCAATTCATATTAAAGGAGAAAAGGGACCTTTTAGCAACCTTTTCTCATGTAGTATAAATTGTGATTTCTTTTCAGCAATCTTTGAACTTAACCATTCATATCTCTTAATATTTCCAGGTTATAATTCACTGCTGGCTCCCTCACCTCTTCAACATCTTTGTGAGAAATTATCATTTAACTAACATTTTTTTGTTGTTGTAAAAACGTACAAACATATGAGCTAGGAGTAGAATGAGACAATTCAGCCCGTTAAGGTTTCTCTGCCATTCAACAAGACCAAAGAAGGTGACCTCCGATTACAACGGGATCTTGATCAGATGGGCCAGTGGGCTGAGAAGTGGCAGATGGTGTTTAATTTAGATAAATGTGAGGTGCTGCATTTTGAGAAAGCTTATGCAATTAATGGTAAGGTCCTAGGGAGTGTTGCTGAAGAAAGAGGCCTTGGAGTGCAGGTTCATAGCTCCTTGAAAGTGGAGTCGCAGGCAGATAGGATAGTGAAGAAGGTGTTTGGTATGCTTTATTGGTCAGAGCATTAATATAGGAGTTGGGAGGTCATGTTGCGGCTGTACAAGACTTTGGTTAGGCCACTTTTGGAATATTGTGTGCAAATGTGGTCTCCTTCTTATCGGAAGGTGAAACTTGAAAGGGTTCAGAAAAGGTTTACAAGGATGTTGCCAGGATAGGAGGATTTGAGCTATAGGGAGAGGTTGAATCGGCTAGGGCTGTTTTCCCTGGAGAGGCGGAGGCTGAGGTGAGCTTATAGAGGCTTATCAAATCATGTGGGGCATGGATAGGGTAAATAAATAAAGTCTCTTCCCTGGGGTAGGGGAGTACAGAACTAGAGACCATAGGTTTAAGCTGAGAGGGGAAAGATATAAAAGAGACCTGAGGGGAAATGTTTTCACACAGAAGGTGGTGCATGTATGGAATAAGCTGCTAGAAGAAGTGGTGGAGGCTAATGCGATTGCAACATTTAAAAGGCATCTGGATGGGTATATGAATAAGAAGGGTTGAGATGGATTATGGGCTGGGTGCTGGCAGGTGGGACTAGATTGGTTTGGGATATCTGGTTGGCATGGACAAGTTGGACCATAGGATCTGTTTCTGTGCTGTACATTCCTATGACTCTATGATTCTGTGACTATCATGGTTTATCTGATTATAATCCATACTGCTGCCAATCCCTGGTCCCCTTCCCAATGAATTGGTTATAATCACTTACCTTTGTCTAATACATACAGGGACAAATGCAGCCAAAGTAATTGAAATTATGTTGGCACCTGCTAATATAAAAATCACTCCATACAAAACATTTTTGTTGTCAGGTTGCTGGTGAGAGTCGTTGGAACCCTGGTATGGAAGAGAAATTAAATTATTTTCCAAAAGGATAGCAGCTCTAGAGTTAAAAATGCAGTATAATGAGAAATGAAAAACAATTAAAATTTAAATTCACTTACCACAATTACCAAACCCATGTCAATAAGCTTGGAAAGCACAGAAACATTTTGTTCTAGCTGTCTGAAAACAAAGATACTTAGATCATTCTCACGAATATCGAATGTTTCTTAAAAATTCTGAAAATTGCACATGTTGATATTCAGAGACACTTGGGTGTACTCATACATAGATCATAAAAAGCATGGAGACACAACAATTAGGAAGTCAAAAAGGACTTTTCCTTTATTGTCGAGTTTTTAAAGCATGGAAGGAGGCCATTTAGCCCATCAAGTCCATTCTGGTCATCAAACATCCATCTATACTAATCCCAGCACTTGGTCCATAACTTCTTATGTTCTTATGTTCCCATTACAGTCTTGAGCTGAAGGACTGAATTCTGGGAGTGAGGTGAGAGTAACTGTCATTGACATTAGGGCAGCATTTGACCGAGTGTGGGATCAAGTAAAATGGAATTGAATGAGAATCAATGAACAAACCCTTAATTGCTTGGAATGATACTTAACATAAAGATGGTAGTAGCTAATTATCTCAGAACATTATAATATGAGAAAACTGGAGTAGGGGCAAGCCACCTAGCTTTTCAAGCCAGCTCATATATTCAGTAAGCTCCTGGCTGCTCTGTCCATGGTCTCTTAGCTTCTAAAGTGGCCCTGTATGTCAAATGAAAATCTGTCTAACGCAAACTCAGCCCCAGCATATCACTGCAGGAGTTCCTCAGGGAATTTTCCTAGTCTGAAGCATCCCTAGCAGCTTTACCAATTACCTTCCCTGCAACAAAAAGTCAGAAGTGAGAATGTTTGCTGATGATTGTAGGAAATTACATTTCAGAGGTAACTCCTCAAATCATGAAGCATTTCAGACCTGGAAAAATGGTGCACTGAGAACAACCTAGCCCTCAATGCCGGCAAAACCAAAGAACTCATTATTGACTTTTGGCGGGGTGTTACTAATGCCCCCCTACACATTTACAGCACAGAGGTGGAACGAATGGAGAGTGTCAAGCTCCTGGGAGTGGTCATCAACAACAAACATTCTTGGGCTCTTCATGTGGACGTACTGGTTACAAAGGCCCAATAACATCTCTTCTTCCTCAGGCAGCTGAGGACATTTGGCGTGACAGGGAATACAGTTGCCAACCTTTATAGGTGCGCCATCGAGAGGATTCTGTCTGGATGTATCACCACCTGTTATGGCAACTGTACCACTCAGCATCAGAGACAGTTACAGAGAGTGGTGAACCTGGCCCGGACAATCGCAAAGGCCAACCTCCCATCTATAGAATGCATCTACTGGGCCCGCTGTCAAGGAAAGGCCACCAGCACTCTCAAAGATCCATCCCACCCTGGCAATGTTTTTCTACAACCTCTAACATTGGGGAGAAGGTATGAAAGCCTGAACACATGCACCAGCCAGTTTCGAAACAGTTTCTACCCTCCTATTGTTAGAATTCTGAGTGGACTCACAAACTCTTAGCATTCGCCTGTACCTGTGTTTTGGTTTTTGCTGCTGTTTACCTATTATTTACTTATCTATGCTATTTAACTATGTGATCTGCCTGTATTGCTCGCACTGTGAGCTTCTCACTGTGACTCGGTACACGTGACAATAAATTCAATTCATTCATTCAGTCAATCCATACTGATGTGCAGTATATCATTGTTCTGTCTCTGTTCCAAATCCTGGAACTCCCTTCCAAACCTCACTGTAGGTCTATCTTCAACAGATGCTCTCAAGAAGGCAGCTCACTTCCATTTTGTCCACAACACTTGGCGATGGACAATAAATGCTGACCTTAGTAGCGATGTTCATATCCAGATAATTAACATGCAACACAAATTTAATGCAACATATTCCTCATTGAAATTAAATTAAAATTTTCATGCCATCACTCACCTTCTTTTGTGTTAGTACTCGGCAATGTTTTCTTTGTTAGAATTAGTTTCTTGTAGGAGTGATAGAAACAGTCTTTTTTTGTCATTCTAATTTCTAAACATATATTAGTTTATCTTGACAATTAAGAAAAGATTTGTTGATTCTCCTTTGGAAGTTTTGATGTACAGTTGTGACAGGTATCTGTATCACTCTTAAGGTAACTTTAGGACAGATGATCAGCTGGTTAGCAGTCAGTGTAGCCAGTTACAGGGAGGTCTAAATGCGGTCATTAACAGTACAAGTGTTTCAGATCAAGAGAACTGTTTGGTTCGGGAACTCAGATATCATTGATCATGCATCTGATATGCTCAGTTTACATTAAAGATATAAGTGGAATAGATAACCCTGTCACCCAAGGGAGTACATCAAGTTAATGCTCCAGAAACTATCAATGCATCCTGGAAAGAGCATCAGCAGTATATATATCACCACATAAATATGATGCAGAAGAATCAAGACTTGTACATGCATTTTTCATGAGCACAGGACTACTCAAAGCACTCTATAGTGAATTTTTGAAAGTGAGGTTGTTCATGTAATGTGGTAAATGCAGCCAAGCAGAAACTCTTGCAGAACCGATGGAGCTAATGGGAGATTAAGGCCAAGATCCACCTGCCAAGTGCCACTAGCCAAGCGAAGGATGTCTTTAGCAGGCTGGCACTGGCTGTTGCTAGTAACACACCCAATGCCTCAGATTGATGTGCAGACCTTGCATAGGTGAGTGATGTGGGAAAGGATTGGCTGGAAGTGGGTCCCAGGAGAAGGGCTGTCAAAAGAACAGATAGGAACATGCCTGGCAGAGGGCAGCCCTATTCCTGATGCCTTAATCAGCCACTGAATGCCTTTGAGCAGCAGACACCATCCTCACCACCTCTAGGACCCCACAATCAAACATGCCAAGGCTGCTTGTCACAATCTCAATGTGGCATAACCCACACTGACCGCTGAGTAAGTAGCAGAAGGATAGTGGCAGGACTGTGGCTCTGTGGGCTTTCATTCACCAATTATGGGCCTGAGTTGGTGGTGAGATGAGATATAATCAGGGTTGAGACAGGAAGGTGGCAGCTCCCACTCTCACCCATCACCTTCCTATCTGATTAAATCATCCTGCCGCTGAATTGATCACAGAGCAATGGCAGGATTTCATGCCATTTGTGCTCAGCCACATCTCACAGTCAGTAATGAAATGATGAAAAGCATTCAAAAAATCAAGGGCCTAATACTGAGGCATTTCAAAAAGCCAATATGTCTAGAATTGAAGCAGAGATCAGCAGATTCCAGCTTTGATGGAGTGGATGTTTAAGGTAGCAGCAGGAGTAGGCCATTCAGCTCCTTCAACCTGTTCCACCATTCAATAGGATCATCTGTGGCCTAACTCCTTATAACTGCCCTTGGTCTATATATCTTAGTATCTTTGCTTAAGAAGAGTTTCTCTATGTGGGAAAGTAACAGTGAAGACAATGATAACGAGATGGAAGTTTTAAACTGAGGGATACACATTGACCAGGACACCAAGGAGAAGCCCTCAGTCTTCATCACATTCTGGCAGAAGGTTTATATGTCCAGTTGAGAAAGCAGATGGGAGCTTGTTTTAATTTCTTGTCTGACAGATGGTACCTTCAACACTGCAGATACTCACAGTACAACAGTGAATTATTAGCAAGATGATATGCTCAAGTCGCTGGAGTGCTACCAATGAGCCATGGGTAACAAGGTCACCTAAGATTTGAGACCTTGCTGTTGAAGAAGGCAGGATTACATAGATGGAGACCTAACTCATGAAAGGTACAGGACATTTATGAAGGATCGGATGCCAGTAGAGCAAGAAGGATGGTTCTGTTAGTTAATGTTGAACGGGGGACCCAATAGCATGGATGACCAATGTTCAGGAATGATTTGGAGATGCCGGTGTTGGACTGGGGTGTACAAAGTTAAAAATCACAACACCAGATTATAGTCCAGCAGGTTTAATTGGAAGCACACTAGCTTTCGGAGCGACGGGTGACCTTATAGAGGTTTACAAAATTATGAGGGGCATGGATGGGAAAAATAGACAAAGTCTTTTCCCTGGGGTCAGGGAGTCCAGAACTAGAGGGCATAGGTTTAGGGTGAGAGGGGAAAGATATAAAAGAGGCCGAAGGGGCAACTTTTTCACACAGAGGATGGTACGTGTATGGAACGAGCTGCCAGAGGAAGTAGTGGAAGCTGGTACAATTGCAACATTTAAAAGGCATTTGAATGTGTATATGAATAGGCAGGGTTTGGAGGGATATGGGCCGAGCACTGGCAGGTGGGACTAGATTGGGTTGGGATATCTGGTCAGCATGGACGGGTTGGACCAAAGGGTCTATTTCCATGCTGTACATCTCTATGACTAAGTCAGGAGAATTGGCAGAAACAAACAGAAATAATCATGGGAGATTTTGATATATATTTACACGCACACCAGAAAAGTCAGATGGGCAAAGATAGCTGAGATGTGGAGTTCACAGAATGTTTTCAGGATGCTTTCTTAGAACAGCATGTTCTAAAGCTGACTGGAGAACAGAATATGCTTGATCTAGTATTGTGCAATGAGATAGGAATAATTAATGATCTCAGTGAAGGCACCCCAGGTCACAATGACTGTAATATGATTGAAAGAAGCTTTCAGTTTGAGGGAATGTGCTGAGGCTATTTTTTTCAATTTTAAAATGGGAATTATGCAGCCATGAACGTAGGGCTGGCGAAAGTGAACTGGCCCATTAGATTAAAGTTGGGTCAGTAGAAATGCAGTGGCAAATATTTAAAGGGATATTTCAGAATAAACAGAATAGATATGCTCCAAAGGGTCAGAAAATTTCCTAGGAATGGATGCACCATCCATAACACAGTAAGACTGTAAGACACGGGAAAAGTGTGCTATTTAACACATTGAACCTGTTCCACTATTCATAGATGAACCAACTATACAAGGAAATGTGGTAGGTCAGAAGGTTGGATGGAATATGTCAAAGATCAAATAATGACACAATCTCCCCTATTGCACTGAGCAAACAAATCTATAAGGAAAGACGTATTAGAATATATGTGAAAGCTAGCCAGAAATTTAAAAACAGATAGAAAGTGTTTCTATGTATGCCAGAAAATAGTTAACAATGTGAGTGTTGGTGCTATACAAAATGAGGCTAGAGAATTAATAATGGAAAATAAGGGAATGGCAGCAGGTATTTTGCATTGGTCTTCAGTACTGAGGATCCAAATAACACCAATAAATCAAGAAATGGAAGGGAGGGAGGAACTCCAGAAAGTCAAAATAATTGTGATAATTTATGGGCAGCACAGTAGCTCAGTGTTTAGCACTATTGCCTCACAGTGCCAGGAACCTGGGTTTGAGTTTGCACATTCTCCCTGTGTCTGTGTGAGTTTTCTCCAGATGCTCTGGTTTCCTCCCATAGTCCAAAGACGTGCAAGGTTAGGTGAACTGCCCATGCTAAACTGCCCATAGTTTTCAGGGAAATGTAGGTTAGGTACATTTGTCAGGGGAAACGTAGAGTAATAGGATAGGGGAATGGGTCTGGCTGGGTTACTCTTTGGAGGGTCGCTATAGACTTACAGTCATAGAGATCTACAGCACAGAAACAGACTGTTTGGTCCAACTCATCCATGCCGACCAGATATCCCAACCCAATCTAGTCCCGCCTGTCAGCATCGGCCAATATTCCTCCAAACCCTTCCTATTCATATACCCATCCAAATGCCTTTTAAATGTTGCAACTGTACCAGCCTCCACCACTTCCTCTGGCAGCTCATTCCATAAATGTGCTACCATCTGCATGAAAACATTGCCCCTTAGGTATCTTTTATATCTTTCCCTTCTCACCCTAAACCTATGCCCTCTAGTTCTGGACTCCCCCACCCCAGGGAAAAGACTTTGTCTCTATATCCTATGCATGCCCCTCATGATTTTATAAACCTCTATAAGGTCACCCCTCAGCTTCCATCGCTTCAGGGAAAATAGCCCTAGCCTACTTAACCTCTTCCTATAGCTCAAATCCTGCAACCCTGGCAACCCTTTTCTGAACCTTTTCAAGTTTCACATTTTTCCGATAAGGAGATCAGAATTGCACGCAATATTCCAATGTCCTGTACAGCTGCAATATGACCTCCCAACTCCTGTACTCAATACTCTGACCAATAAAGGAAAGCATACCAAATGCCTTCTTCACTATCCTATCTACTTGCAACTTCACTTTCAAAGAGCTATGAACCTGCACTCCAAGGTCTCTTTGTTCAGCAAACCTCCCTTGAACCTTACCGTTAAGTGTATAAGTCCTGCTAAGATTGGTTTTCCCAAAATACAGCACCTCATATTTATTCTTTCAATCATATACCCAGACAATAGCACTGTCCTATTCCTCTACAAAACACTGCTCCATGTTAAATTAATACTTGTGGCTTATATTTCAATCAAGAGACATACCTCAGTAAAACATAATCGAGAAAGAACACACTCTACTCACTACTGCAGACTTACTGCAAGGCCACGCTTAAAATGCCCACTTATTTGTTTCTGTGCTGTGAACTCTCCCAAATAGTTTCCTCTAAGATCAGTTGTGAATTTCACTATTTGTTCATTTTCCCAGACTCATTTCCATGTCCAGTGCTACATGAATTGGGCTGAATGGCCTGTTTCCACACTGTAGAGATTCTATGAATATTCTATTCTATGAATCACAAGAAGTGATACCGAGTAGATTGGTGGAGCTGTGAGCTAACAAGTGCCTGAGTCCGAATGAACTTTATCCTGAATCCTAATAGACTTTATCCTTGGGTCTTTAAAGAAGTGACAAGTAAGTTAATTGGTGAATTGGTTTTTAACTTTCATAAACTCCCTTGTTTCCAGACAGTGCCATTAGATGGGAAGATAGTGAATATAATTCCATTATTCAAAATAAGATAGAGTCAGAAAGCAGGAAATGGCAAGACAGTTAGCTTAGTATCTGTCATAGAAAAAATGTTAGAATTTATTGTTATTCAAATTACAGTAGGGCACTTAGATAACTTGAAGAAAAACAGGCAGATTCTACATTGTTTTATAAAAGGAAAAATTTATGTGAAGGGAAATTCATATTTGAACCATCTGCTGGAGTCCTTTGAGGAGGTGACACATGTTGTGGATAAAAGGGAACTAATGATGGACTGTACTTGGATTACCAAAAGGTATTTGACAAATTGTCACATTAAATGTTATTGCAGAAAATTAAAGTTGTTGGTGTAAGGGGTAGAATATCGCCATGTTTAGATGCTTGGCTGGCTAACAGGAAGCAGAAATGGGCATAAGTGGGTCTTTTTCAGGTTGGCAAGGTGTAACAAGTAGCATGCTGCTCCTACGCCTACCTCATTTATTCATCTAAATTAGTGTAAACAACAAGGGCCAAGGAAAGACTTGAACCCAAATAGAATTCTTTAATCACGGAAACTAACTCCCAACCCATTTGACCATCAGTCATTTCGATTAGACACAGCATGTCTAGAAGCTTTCAATTAGAGAAGTGTTTCATTTTTAATGCAACTTTATACCTAGGTGATAAAAAATGCATTGAAGGAAACAGAAAATACACAGCAAATCTTGATGAGGATAAATTTTTAACAAGTTCAAGAAATTGCAATAGAAGAAAAGAAGCAATCATTTTGTAGTAATGTGAACAGACCTATCCAAAGGAATACAACTGAAGGATACTTGGGTTGAATCACACAATCATTAGGGTACAGAAAGAGGCCAGTTGGCCCATTGCATCTGTTTTGACTACACGAATGAACATTATGAATTTGTGCCATTTCCTTGCCTTTGTCCCAAACCCTGAATATTATTTCTGTTGATATATTTACCTTGAAAGTCTCAATAGAACATGCTTTCACTACATTTGCAGACTGTGCATTCCAGACCCAAACCACTCACTGTATGAGAAAGTTCTTAATCTCTCAAAACAATTACTTCCTTTTCAAATTATGTTAAATATGTGCCCTCTAGTTTCAATCCTTTAACAAGTGGGAAGTTTTACATCATCTATTCTATCAAGGTCTCTCATGATTTTGAAAACTTATCAAATCTTCTATCCAAGCAAACTATGCCAACTTCTTCAACCTGTCACCATAACAGGAGTTTCTCATGCCCGGAGTCATTCTTGTAAACCGCTCCTGCACATTCTCCAATGTGTTGATGTCCTCCTGAAGTGTAATGCTCAGAAATGTGCATAATACTGCAGTTAAGGTCGAGGTTCAGCATAACCATCTTGTATTCTATGCGTTCATTAATTAAGCTTGGGAAACTATATATGTTATTAACTGTTCTTTCTAACTTTCCTGCCACCTTGAATAACTTATGCACATATTTATACAGCTCTCTCTGATCCTGCACATCCTTTAGAGTAGTATCCTTTTTCTTTATACTGTATCTCCATGTTCTTTCTGCAATAGTGGATCACCTCACAACTCATTGCCACCTATCTGTTCACTCCACCAACTTGTCACTGTCCTTTAGAAGCTCCTTATCGTCCTTCTCACAGTTTACAATCTTATAAATTTTGTGTCATCCACAAACTCTGAAATTGTCCCCTCTACACCAAGATTACGGTCACTAATATATATCAGAAATCCCCGGGGAAATCCGCAACTAATTGTCTGCTTCATTGAGCCAGGTCTCGGTTAGAGCCACAACATCATGTCACATAGTAATCTGGGCCTATAATTTACCACTCTTATTTATGATACTCCATGTATTTACATACATGCACTGTACTCCTGGCTTAGAATATTTATATTTCTCTCTTATTCTAGTTCCATCTATTAACATTCAGTTCTCTGTTCTAGTGCTACCTGGCTCTCCCAGCATTTTGTGCACCCTGGTATTCCTCTCTGATATTCTCTCCAGATTTGCAACAGCCCTGGTGATTTAGTTTAAAACCCCTCCAACTGAACTAGCAAAACATCCTGCAAAGAACTTGGTCTGGATTTGCTCATATGAAACCCATTTGACTTTTATTATGCCATTTCCCCAAGAACCAGCTTCAGGAAATGAAAGTCGTCCCTCCTGAACAATCTTTCCAGCCATGTACTCATCAGTCCTGTCCTCTTATTTCTTGATTCACTTGTACGTGGCACTGGAAGTAATCCATAGGGAGGTCACACTTATCACTTTTGAGCACTTGCTTGCTAACATTCTGCATACGTACTGACTGCCACATCGCCCACCTTATCCAAGTGACTGGTACCAAAGGTAAATCACAACTCTGACCAATTACTCTCCCCACTGAAGAATACCCTGCAGCTGCTCTGAGATATCTCTGCTGGCATCAGGGAGGCAATGTGCCATCCTGGAGTCATGTTCTGTGACCATAGAAACACCTATCTGTTCCCCTAACTATCAAACTCCCCGCCACCACTATATCTGCACTTTTCTTCATTCCTTCCTGTACAGCTCAGCCATCCTCAGCGCCATGAGCTTGCTGCTGTCCTCGAACAAACCATCGCCATCATCTGCATCCAGAAAGAAAAGCCCACTGGAGAACAAACTGACTGCAGTTGATGCCCGCCCTCCTTGCTTGGTTCCTCTTAGACTGCCTGGCAATCACCCATTCCCAGTTGGCCTGCAAGCCCTTCTCCCACCTTAAGATTCGATCCACACTGTTTTCTGCCTCACAGTTGCATCAATGTGACTCCAGCTGGCACTCAAACTCTGAAACCTGGAGCTCAAGCTTCAGCAGTGATCACACATCCTATTTATGTGCTTATCTAAGTCACGTGAAATTTTCCACAACTCCCCACATGCCACGTTCCTCATAGCCAAGCTACTCTGGTGAACCTTGAGAATATTTTTGAAACTGTAAGTTGAAAGTACATTATTCACTCTTCATCAGCTCTTTGTCCTGCTTATACACATTGGCTTTTCCAGGGTGAGAGTAAGAATTAAATTGTGATGGCCTCGTGGTAGACTATTAATCCAAAAACTCAACTAATATTCCCCAGACCTGAGTTTGAATCCTTGCATGGCCGATGGTCAAATTAAGTTCAACAAATAGGAGAACAATAGAACAATTGGGGAAGGGGGGACAGAAGGTCAGTGGTTAGCACTGCTGGCTAAGAGGGACCCAGGTTCAATTCCATCTATGGGTGACTGCCTATGTAGACTTTGCACATTCTCCCTGTATCTGCATGGATTTTTCCAGGTGCTCCAGTTTCCTCCCACACTTCAATGACATGCAAGTTAGGTGGATTGGCCATACTAACTTGCCCATAGCATCCAGGAATGTAGAGGCTTGGTGGATTAGCCACCGGAAATGCAG
Source organism: Chiloscyllium plagiosum (assembly GCF_004010195.1). Classification (NCBI taxonomy): domain Eukaryota; kingdom Metazoa; phylum Chordata; class Chondrichthyes; order Orectolobiformes; family Hemiscylliidae; genus Chiloscyllium; species Chiloscyllium plagiosum. The sequence goes on along the minus strand of NC_057711.1, from coordinate 25,142,793 downwards.
AGTTATGGGGATGGGGGTGGGATGCTCTTCGAAGGGTTGGTGTGGACTCAACTGGCTGAATGGCCTGTTTCCACACTGTAGGAATGCTATGAAAAATCTAGAATTAAGAATCTACTGATGACCATGAAACCATTACCAATTATCGGAAAAATCCATCTGGCTCACTAATGTCCTGTAGGGAAGAAAATCTGCCATCCTCACCTGGTCTGGCCTACATGTGACTCCAGACTCATAGTAATGTGGTTGACTCTCAAATGCCCTCTGAAATGGCCCAGCTAGCAGCTCAGTTCAAGCACAGTTGGGGATGGGCAATAAATGCTGGCCAGCCAGCAATGGCCATATCCTCTGAGTGAAATAAAAGAAATTCCGACAGACCCCCAAGGAACAAAGAAGGAATCCTTTCCACCTGACTCTGTGAACCCAATGAAACACAGAGACTAGGATCAGGAGTAAACAATTTGACTTTTCAAGCCTGTTTCACCATTCAATATGATCTTGGCTGATTCTCTATCTGTATGCCATATTCACATTTTCTCCCCTTACCTCTTGATGAGTTTCAAGTCTATCTCTATATTGAATATATTGGGGTGGGCTGGGTGAGGCTGTGTTCGACAGGGTTGGGGGTGGCCTGGGGAGGGTGTTGGACAGAGTTGGGGGTGGGCTGGGAGGGTGGTGTTGGACAGGGTTGAGGGTGGGCTGAGGCGCG
>NC_057711.1:25119106-25134625 GCF_004010195.1 Chiloscyllium plagiosum | reverse complement strand
TGGGTTGGGGCAGGCTGGAATTCGGTGTTGGACAGGGATGGGGTGGGGTGGGGGTGTCAGTGTTGGTCGTGGGTTGGGGCAGGCTGGAATTCGGTGTTGGACAGGGATGAGGCGGGCTGGGGGGCGGAGTTGGACAGGGATTGGGAGCGGGCGGGGGGGTGGTGTTGGACAGGGTTGGGGGTGGGCAGGGGCTCGTGCACGCTGTGATGCTGTCTCGTCTCCTGAACAGGGAGTGTACTTAACAGAAAATCCCCAGCCCCAGTGGAAAGGCATTGAATCAATTAACTGAATAATCAATTATCTGAACAAAACAGTGCCCACCCATCTTGTTTGGATAATCGAGGTTACTCTGTATATCACCTGCCTTCCTAATTTTTTGCTGCATCTGCCCATCTACTTCCACTGACTGGTGTACAAGGACAGCCCCGATATCTTTGTGCATTTACACTATCCGGGTCATCAGGAACTCAACAATTTGTGGAAGTCATGATGACATTTCCTCCATTATAAAGTTGCTGATGATTTTATAAAATACAACATGATTTGTCAATCCTCAGTTAATGAGGTCCTTAAGCAGCAAGACCTTAACAATATCTGAATGAACCTGCTAAGTGGCAATTTCATTTGCACCACACAATTAACAGAAAATGGCCATTTACACCAAAATACAATCTAACCATTACCCCTTGACAATCATGATTTGGAGATGCCGGTGTTGGACTGGGGTGTACAAAGTTAAAATTTTTAACTTTGTACACCCCAGTCCAACACCGGCATCTCCAAATGATGACTACTATCGACACCACTAACCGCCGGCTTAAAGTGGAGAGGATCTCCAAGAAGATTGCACATATCAACGCTTGACAATCAACAGCATTACCATTGCTGAATCCCCCACTATCAATATCCTGGGTGTTGACCATTGACCAGAAACTGAACTGCATTAGCCAATTAACCAGCCTGCTCAATTGGCACCTTATCTACCTCCTTTGATACCCCCCACTATCAATGCACAGTGGAAGGATTGCATACTATCTACAAGATAAACTGCAGTAACTCACAAAGGTTCCTTTGACAACATCTTCCAAAGTGGCAACCTCCACCATGTGGAAGGATAAGGACAGCAAATGCATGGGAATACCACTGTCAGCAGGTCCCATACCATTCTCACCTGGAACTGTTCCTTCACTATCCCTGGGCTCAAATACTGGAACTCCCTTCCTAATAGCAATATTCCCTGCACCTCAACAACTGCAGTGGTTCAAGGAGATTCTCTTAGCTGGAGGGTCTTATGGAAGCTACAAAAAAAATCAAGGAGATATGCATGCACAGCTTGGCGGTATTGCTGCTGTAAAACCCCCGATTTTAAGGCATGGAAGTTAGTTTGTATTCAGTTTATGCACATCCCTGCATATAATTGCAGAGGAAACACCACACCTTAATTTGGTATTTAAGCTGGGATCTTGCAACCAATAACTAGTTGCTCAAGCACAATTTGTTGTCTGGCTTTTCTTTGATGGCTGCATTGGATTCATACACTCAGATGCTGGGATGGGACTGAGATGGCATGGGATTGAGGGTGATTTAGCAGTTTCCTGCTGTAGAGAAAAGTTTTGGAAAGGATTATAAGAGGTAGGATTTATAATCATCTAGCAAGCAACAATTTGATAACAGATAGTCAACATGGTTTTATCAAGGGCAGGCCATGTCTCACAAACCTCATTGAGTTTTTTGAGAAGGTGACCTGGCATGTGGATGAGGGTAGGGCAGTTGATATGTACATATGGACTTCAGTAAAGCCTTTGATAAGGTTCCACATGGTAGACTGTTGGAGAAAATGCAGAGGCGTTGAATTGAGGGTGATTTAGCAGTTTGGATTAGAAAACTGGCTTTCTATAAGAAGGCAGCAAGTGGTGCTTGATGGTAAATATTCAACCTGGAGTCCAGTTACGAGTGGTGTGCCACAAGAATCTGTTTTGGGACCACTGCTGTTTGTCATTTTTATAAATGACTTAGACGCAGGCATAGGTGGATAGATTAGTAAACTTGCAGATGACACTAAAGTTGGTGGAGTAGTGGACAGTGTGGAAGAATGTTGCAGGTTTCAGGGGGATTTTGTTAAGCTACAGAATTGAGCTGAGAGGTGGCAAATGAAGTTCAATGCAGATAAATGTGAGGTGATTCACTTTGGGAAGAATAACAGGAAGGCAGAGTAGTGAGGTAGTGGAAAGATTCTTGGTAGTGTGGATGTGCAGAGGGATCTTGGAGTCCATGTACATAGATCCCTGAAAGTTGCCACCCAGGTTGATAGTGCTGTTAAGAAGCCATAAGGCATGTTAGGTTTCATAGGTAGAGGGATTGAGTTCCGGAGCCATAATGTCATGCTGCAACTATACAAAACGCTAGTGCAGCCACACTTGGGATATTGTGTACAGTTCTGGTCGCCCCATTACAGAAAGGATGTGGAAGCATTGGAAAAGGTGCAGAGGAGATTTACCAGGATGTTGCCTGGTCTGAAGGGAAGGTCTCATGAGGAAAGGCTGAGAGACTTAGGTCTGTTCTCATTGGAAAGAAGAAGGCTGAGTGGGGGTTTGATAGAGACATACACGATGATCAGAGGATTAGATAGGGCAGACAGTGAATCCTAGGATGATGACATCAGCTTGCACGAGGGGGCATATCTACAAATTGAGGGGTGATAGATTTAAGACAGATGTCAGAGGCAGGTTCTTTACTCAGAGAGTGGTAAGGGCATAGAATGCCCTGCCTGCTAATGTAGTTAACTCAGCCACATTAGGGAGATTTAAACTATCCTTGGATAAGCACATGGATGATGATGTGATAGTGTAGGGGGATGGGCTTAGATTAGTTCACAGGTTGGTGCAACATCCAGGTCTGAAGGGTGTGTTCTGCGCTGTATTGTTCTATGTTCTATATTCTATGCTGGTTTGCATCCTGATCAAGGGTTGGAAATCTCAAATGAAATCCAAACATCAAGTGTAAGGCAGTGGCATTTAGGCATCATTTTTTTACTCTCCCTGATAATTTATTTACTAAGGTTCTTTGATGTTAATTTGTTGGTATACTTGAAGCCAGTATTCTTGTAACAGGAACAGAGTTTAAATTCAATCAATCAACATGTTTATTGGTGGACTGACAACGATCCAGGAAACTGTTCATTATCAGAAATGAAACTGGCACACTGAACATCTTTCAGGTAATGTCACCCATTACTCCTCCAAATTGTCATCACTGGCAGAATACTCACTTTGAATCATTACAAACAATGACCTTTTGAACAACTGTCAGTTTATCTCTTCCCAACCTGAGGGAAATCAACCATGAAGCTGAAACAATCATTTATGCTGTGTCATAGGTTCAAATCTACATGCCAGACGTGAAAGCAGGATTGACTGTCTCACATACTAACTTGTGTCAAAATATTTAAGGACGGTCTGATAGCTCAATGATTAGCACTGATGCCTCACAGCACCAGGTTCGATTCCACCCATAGGTCATTGCTTATGCAGAGTTTATGTGGCTGCATGGATTTCCTTTGGGTGCTCTAGTTTCCTCCCACAGTCCAAAGATGTGCAGGTTTAGTGGGTTGGCCATGGGAAACGCAGGGTTAAAGGGATAGGATAGTGGGAGTGTGTCTGGGTGGAATGATCATTGGAGGTTTGGTGTGGTCACGATAAATTGAATGGCTTGCTCTCACAGTGTAGGGATTCTATGAAAACATTGGCTGGAATCTTAATTGCTATGCAGAGTGGGTTTTGGAGGTGAAAGGAGACAGAAGTTGAGAGATCACAATATCATAAAATTGGCTGCTGAAATAACTGTATTCCATCACCAAGTCACCCTTTATTTACATGTGCACAGTACACTGGCTATAGCCAGCCTGCTTGGAGTCAGTCCCCCTGAACTGAGAAGAATCTAAATCCCCTGTTTATTATTTTTTCTCACTATACAGCAGTACTGCTCATAATCGCCTGTTTATCTGGTTTTTATTTTAAAAAAGAACCCACACTACCACCAATCCTATTTATATTGAAGATACATCTGTGGAGTTTAAATTAGATTAGATTCCCTGCAGTGTGGAAACAGGCCCTTCGGCCCAACAGGTCCACACCGACCCTCGGAAGAGCAACTCACCCAAACCCATTCCCCTACATTTCCCTTTGACTAATGCACCTAACACTACGGGCAATTTAGCACGGCCAGTTCACCTGACCTGCACACCTTTGGATTGTGGGAGGAAACCGGAGCACCCAGAGGAAACCCACGCAGACACGGGGAGAATGTGCAAACTCCACACAGACAGTTGCCCGAGGTGGGAATTGAACCCGGGTCCCTGGCGCGGTGAGGCAGCAGTGCTAACCACTGAGCCACCGTGCTGGCCCACCAATCCCATTTATCTTTTTTTAAAACAGTGTGACACTCCTGTTCTTCTTTTTTGTGAGCAGAATCTCTGACACTTCTGTTTTCTTTTACTTACCCCTACACTACCACCTAAGTGCGGTAGTGCTTATTTTTTCCCCAGCACCCATGTTGTGTGTGTGCAGGTGTGAGATACAGCAAAGGAACCCATGCTGACACACAAACTCTGCACCAGCAATGACCTGTGGCTGGGATTGAACCTGGGTCCCTGGCGCTGTGAGGCAGCAGTGCTAACCAATGAGCCACAGTGCTGTCCCACCAATCCCATCTTTTTTCCTCCCTGTTAGAATATTCTATTAAACAATTCACAGTTTACAAAACAATTAGAATTTACAGCTGTTTACAGAGAAACAGTAATTTCCCATTTATTTTTTTTTTCTTTTCAAGGAGGAGAGTCCTTGCACGTGCGCACTCACACTCACACTGATCCAACTCTCAAAGGGGAAAACACCCAAGTGGCCAGTGACAAGCAGTGCCCTTCACATTGCTGGGTTTTTTTTTTCGTGATCAACTCCTGTTTTTTTTTCTTTTTTTTAATGCTGTGTGATAACACTCCCCTTTTTTTAAATTTAACCCCCACACTACCAGGTAATTTCCCATTTATATTGGTCAGTCAGGGCATCCAGATTGGCCTGGGTTAACAACCTCAATCAAGGACCTCGTAGATGACAAGATCCACCTGATTCCCATCACGACAGCCGCTCAAAGCATTGCTAGAGGCAGAGTGAAGCAGTCCTCAGTTACCCAAATGTCAGTGACACAAAGTGAATTCAGAGCAATCAACTACCCAACACGTGGTGAAAGGCCCAAGATATATCTTGGGGTGGACTGCAGTATCCAGACTGGGGTCAATGCCCAGCAGGTGATCGGATACTGCTTCTGAGCAGCAGACTGTAGAGCCTAGTGAGGCTTTTTTTCCAGTGTGTTTGTTTCAAGTCTTCATGGAACACCCCCACCATGAAATGCCCTCTTAGTCCTCCTTCTGACTGGAACTGCTGGCTGCCCAGAGTCTCCAGCGTGCCCACCACATATTCCTAAAGATTGGGACTCCCAAAGGCAGCCTGGGCATTGGCCAACTCTAGGAAAATGGATCAAGTTTCCCTCACTCACCATTCTGCCTTTGAAACACATTGCCCTCTCGTCACTGTCACTGGGACAACATCTCCTGGAACGGCCTTCCTCACAGGCACTGTGGTTGTCCCTAACTCCAACAGTCATAACAGTTCAAGAAGGCAATCACTGTCACATTCTGAATGCCAATTAAGGATTGGCAATTAGTGCTTTCCCAGCCTGTGACACCCATCAATGAATAAAAAGATGGTAGGTGGACCTCAGAAACCATCAGATCTGGGAATGCTCCTGATGGTTGATGAAAAATCTAAGACAGTAAGATTCTGCCCTAGTAGTCATGTGGAAATAAACCCACTTGTTTTTTTTGTCCCCTTTTAAACAGATATCACTCAAAAAGCTTTCAACCTAAGGTTACAAATTAAACAGAGGGCTTGACTCAACTTTCAAAATCTCTTTCAAACCATACATTTCATGATGACAGATTATTATTTTAACAGATTAACTAGTTGCACAAAATGAAATTAATGAGCTTCAGCCCAGTCATAACAAACTGAGAAGCAGTGATTTTCTTTGGCATACACAGCACAGGTCTGTCACAGATTCCAATAAAAGCTCCACTTAGTGCAGATTTGTAACATGGAGTAAAACAGGTTGTTCTGGAAAGATGGGCTGAATCTTGCAGTTTTTTTGGTTCAACTGAAGTTTTGTCAATTTTTGGAGGAATTCTCACTTCCAATTTCTGCGTCACTTCCAGTTTCTGCCTCATCTTACCACGTGCAAGAACAATTTGTTACTCAGCGGATACCAGCCAAAACGTTGGTGTCTCTTGCACCTGTGCCACCTTTAAAAAGCTGCAATACACCTGATGAGAACTGGCATCCCAAAGCTGCCTGATACAGTGATGAATCCGAAGGCGGCAGACAAGAGGAATATTCGGCATCATTTCTCTGACAGGGACCTGGACATCCTAGTGATGGGAAGAAGAGGAATCCTCATCCTGGTGGATCAGCAGAGGAGGCTATGCCAGCCAGGTCTGAGGGCTTCACCTGCATCAGTGCCATTTCCTGGGTGCTGACTGCAGAAAGAAGATCAATGATCCCTCACCAATCTGCCAGCTTGAGTACCACACTGCTCTCTGCTATCACACACATCACTCCACCTCTGAACCTATGCCCAGCTCCTGTTGAAGCTAATGTCCCATTACTCTCACTGCAACATATTCCCTCACACACCCTTTTCCCCCATAGGTCTGCCATGTCACTGGCCTGGCAAGAACTCCAAGTCCCCTCCTCTGTCCTTTGGAACACCTCAGGGCCGGCCAATGTCATCTTGTTCATTTCCCCTTTTTTTTTCCCACTCTCAGTGCCGTAACAAGGCTGAGATGGTGAGGTGGTGCCGACATTCACATCTTCACTCCCTAAGAATCCTGGCCCTGGCAGGGACAGACCGGGGTTGGTCGGGATTACAAGGTATTCATGTGCCACCAAATGAGTATGTGCCGCAGTGCATGGCACTGCCATTCTCCTATCGAACCGGTCAGCTCTCCCAATCATTGCACACTATGAGGAACCACAGGCTGGGACGCCCTCTGTTTCCACAAGCCTCCTGTTGATGGCTGTGGAGAAGCAGTTACCAGCAGAACAATCACCATTACAGACCTCTGAGCATAACAGCGCGGAGGTCTCAAATGAAGCATAGCCAACGCTGCACCTCTCAACCTCCCCCAGCTCAGATCTTGACATCTCGATGACAATTACTGGCACGGAGAGTGCAGGAGCACAAGTTGATGAGTCCTCACTGAGACGGCTCTGCAGCAGGCCAAGGAAGAAACATGCCAGGACATTGCCACTTGGAGACTGGTTGGAGACCAGGCACCAGGCAGAACAGGCCCCTGCTGTGTCAGCTGTTAGGTCCTTCATCCAAACGCACAGGGAGCAGCAGTAACATAAATCAGGCTATGGGGTGCAATGGCCCTCATTGGCCAGAAGCTGCATCAATGCAATGAATCCAATGATTTTCTATCTGTCTCCATGGACAGGTTGGCGGGATCTGGGCTGCTGCAAAGGCACAGATACCTGCACTCCACCATCCTGGACACTTCCCCAAAACTGAAGGCATGTTGATAGAGGCATTGCGGAACCATGATCCCAGTCCAGAAAACAGGATGGTGCCAGGAGATATCCAGCCAGAGTTGGAATGAGCCACATTCTCCTCAGTGCTTTCCACTCAGAACACTTCAGAGGTGGCCATATCTTCCTTGCATCCTGCGCTCCCCATCATGAAGCACATTACTGAGCCAAATGGGTTTTTCCAATAATTGGCAATGGTTTTATGGTCATCAGTAGATTCTTAATTTTAGATTTTTCATAGAATCATATAATCCCTATCGTGTGGAAGCAGGTCATTCAGCCCATCGAGTCCAAACCAACCCTCTGAAGAGTATCCCACCGAGACCCAGCCCCTCTACCATATCCCATAACCTATAATTAATCATGGTTAACCTATTTAGCCTACACATCCCTCGACACTACAGGGAAAGTCAATATGATAAATCCACCGAACCTGCATATCTTTGGACTGTGGGAGGAAACCTACGCAGACACGGGAAGAGTGTGCAAGCACCCCACAGTCACCTGAGGTTAGAGTCGAATCCAGATCCTGTGCTCTGTCAGGCCACAGTGCTTACCATGGAGCCACTGTGCTATTCTCCTCCAGGAAGAGTGCATTTAGCTAGTGCCCATGGATTGTGCCCCGAGATGTTGTTTTCCAATGACCAACAAGGAGGTGGTACAGAGCATGTGGAGAGCTGAATCTGCCAGATATATGCTGTGGTTTCCTTGTTGAGTTTTTCCAACGTCTGGCATGTTTGGTGAATTTGGTAAGTTGGGAATCAGAATATTAATAATGCAAGTTGTTGCATTAACTTGACATTTAACAATCAATAATGACCGTCAATTGGCATCTTACTGCTGCCCAGTGAGAATCTCACCACTTAGCTCATGAAAAGTACAAAAGGTGGAGTGAGATGATTTGATATCAAGATGGGTCTCGATGTACTTATCACCTGAATCTTCATTTCACTCAGACTCTTAAAAGATCACCCTATATCAATCTTTCTTGGCTAGGTCAAAATCATGACATGTCCTCCCTAACAGTGCTGGGATGCCCCTGCATCAAATGGCCTGCAGTGGTACAAGATGGCAGCTCACTTCAAAGGCAATGGGGGGATGAGCAACAGATGTTGGCTTTGGTAGCAATGCTCATGTCTCACAAAAGAATTGAAAAATCAAAGAAATCGCCAACTCAGCAACTAACCAAGCAATAGCTGATGTCCTTAAACAGCATTGGTGAAGGGTCCTTCCATTGCTAAATATGAGTATAACTGTGTCGATTTGTGTTCCAACTCTGAGCTGGTTTCTAATCAGTGCCAAACACAATCAGGGCAAAGCCAAGGCTGAAGTCTTTGCAACTGTTTTCAGCGGATAAACCATTTATGCCTCCTCCTGAACTCCCAAGCATCACACATGACTTGTACTACAAAAGAAGCAGTTTCTGCAGCCTAGCTGCTCCGATACAGTTACAACATTCACCTAAACCCCCAGAAAATTTCCCATATATGTCCTATCCACGAAAAGAAAGCAGGATAATGTAGCCAATTACTGCCTCATTGGACAGGCATATGGATGAGAATGGAATAGTGTAGTTAGTGTAGATGGACTTCAGATTGGTTCCACAGGTCGGCGCAACATTGAGGGCTGAAAGGCCTGTGCTGTGTTATAATATTCTATGTTTTATGTTCTATGCACTGCCCACTCAGTCCACTCTCAATCATCCACAAACAACACCCACTGAATAATTATCTGCTTGCAAATGCTTACTTTGGATTATGTCCACACCTCAATACAGGATCAAGGCTTAATCTTGTTGATTACTGCGTTTCCTCAGAAGAACATAATGATATTATGGGCATGACAAACAATGCAAAATTGAGACTTAACTTCTTGATTTAACAAACAATTCCTTAAAATTTCCCCAAACCCAAAGGTTGATTTCTGCTCAGTTCAATTCATATTATGCCTCAAATTTAGTCATCTATCCAACTATGGAATGAACCAATGATCACAAAGCTCTTTCCCCAACTGCTGATCTTCTTCAAAGGGCTTTACTGTATATGAAGTTGATTTTAATTTCAATAAAAGGTAATTTTACAACTTACCTTCTAACTACATCTGGATCCACAGTGGTACCATTTCCACAGATAAAATACACATCCATCAAGGTCCTTAAGAAAGAAAAACTTAAATTTATACAGTGCCTTTGACAACCTCAGGCCACTTGAATGTACATTAGAGCCAAACTGGTACTTTCTGATGTTATCACTGCTATAATATATCAAAAAAGCAGCCAATTTACACACAGGAAATTCCCACTAACAAGAGTGAAATAATAACCAGATAAGACGTTTTGAGGATGCTGAAATCAAACTTGAGAGTAAGATCACGTCTGAAAGATGATGGGTCTAAGTGCAGCAATTCCATGAGACTGTTGAGTATTATATGGATTTTTGTACTTAGTCTGTGCAGTGAGTCCGAGTGAGATACCAACTGAGCCACAGGATATAGCAAGCTGGAGTGAGGGGGATATTGTAAAACAGAAAGTGAAACATGATTCTAAGCACATGGGACACATTCACACTGCCACCATCTGGATAAATTGTTGCTTCTTTAACTACCAAAATATTTATTTTCATTTCATTTCATAGAACTGATCTAGTGATATTACTGGTACTGGTTATTTGATGAAATGTGCTGGTGGGAAAGGTCATTCAGTTACCTGTAATAGCACATCCAGATATAAGAAAATATACGGTCATGATGATCTTGAGGCATAGTGGTATTGTCTGTATCTCTGGGGCGAAGATCCAAGTTCAAGGCCTATCAGCCTTGTGCATTACAAAATGCCCAAACAGGTAGATCATTAGATGTTGTCATGAGGTTCTAAAGTGCAATAGTAGTTTCCCTACCTCTGGGACAGAAGGCCTGGGTTCACGTCTTACTTGCTTCAGAGTTGTGTAGTAATAACATCTCTGAACAGGTTGATTAGGGAAAATATCCAGATCTGGTCGTCTCAAACATAATTTAAAATGTGTAACATTTTTTAAAAAATTATGTCTTTAGCACAATTCACAAATACACCATGTCACTCATGGAAAACTTCAATAGTGAGGAAGTTACTTGGATTAAGTATTTTTCAATTAATTGTTTTTGCTTGGAGTGTGTCTTAGTAAATAACGAGCTCTATGAAACATTGGCATGATTTCCACAGAGGCCTGGATTTTACCTGGTCTCTAGGTATTGCCTAAACCTTTAAAATGGTGAAAGAAAGCAAGGTTTTGTCCTCGCCATGCCATGGTATTTCACTCGCGTTGGAGAGGGTGAAAGACAGTCCTCCTACCAAGATTCCAACTGAGGCACTCTACCTGCCAGTTAGGGATATCCAGGCGAAAGTGGGTACTGTAGATGCTGGAGATTAGAGTCAAGATTAGAATAGTGCTGGAAAGGCACAGCAAGTCAGACAGCATCTGAGGAGCAGGAAAATCGACGTTTCGGGCAAAAGCCCTTCATCAGGATATCCATCCGTCTTGCATCCTCATTGTAGGCAAAAAACTTTCCAAATCCATGATCCACGAGGAATCCCTATGGCCACATTCCTTCTGCCCATATCAACTCACCCTTCCCATCCCTAGTAAATACCTCACTACACACCCACCTCAGCAACCCACATTACACATAGAGATGGGAGGGCAGCTTGCTCCACTGATGCCTTCTCTACGATGTGCAGTCACCACAATGGCTGTTCTTGAAGGCAAATTCTCTTCCTGTAAAGGGATGAGAGCTCCAGCAACAACTAACTAGTTCCCAAATGTTTGAAAAATGTGGCTGTGTGTCCCTCAAACAGCCAAGACAGGGTTGCTTTAGCTTTTGGGTCACTCTTCCCCCCCACTCTCTCTCTCTACCCACAAAATACTGTCTGTGGCCCAGATAGGCCCACATCTTGTCATATAACTGATATAATATAACTAAAGTGTGACCTTAATAGTATACCTGTCTTTGTTTTTGTTCCATTTTATATTAAAAATGGAAATGACTTTTATTTTCCATTAAAGTCAATCTTTCTCTACTGGCACTGGCTAGGTACAACATATGCAGTACATTGTTAGTGCATGGGCCACACAGGTTGAATTAGCTATTAAATGTAGTATAAATACCACCAGCACATTCCCGACACACATGGAGGATGGGGAGGGGGATCTGTGGCTTTGAGCCATCATCCAATGAGTGGAGGATATGTTGGTGTGGAAGGATTAACTGTGCATTGTTTTGAACAGTAAAGGTTGGTAATGGCATTATTGATTTGAATATTGAAAATCTATGCTTTGAAATTAGAATCTCAATGTGTAGATGGGAAACTATTGTGGCAGGCAACTTATAAAGCTATTCTTGGCAGGGACATTTGTTATGGACCAGACCAGATCCCCTCAAAATACTTTAAGAAGGTAGCCTAGACACTAACGTTTTCTTATTTTAAAGGCAAATGTGAAGTGTCGTGTTCCAGATGCAATGCGACTGGTCAAACTACTCAACGTTAAGCAAAAAACAATTTATTTAAACACTGCCCAGTTAAAAATACAACCAAAGAGAAAGGAACTTAGAATAACTTAACTCGATTGGAAAACTTAACAGAATAATAGATACAGTAGAGATGACTAATTAACTGTTCCAATATTGCAACATCCCATGGACACATCCCTTGGCAAAAAGGAATATTCAGACACAGATTCTCACATGCAATTCTCCAATCTGGAGGAAAAAAACATCAATTCAGAGAGAGTAGCAGCCAGGAGATATTCACTAAAGCTTCTAACTCTGTTGAGACCCCAATAATTTCCGATGCTACTGCAAAAACCAAAATCCAAAAAGATGGATCTGCGAGAGCTGGCCATACCCATTCAGACTGCATTAAAAAAAAAGCCAAGACCTCCCAAGCTGTTTACATTATCCCAGTCTGCTCAGTACCTCTGCCTCACAACCTTGCTTCAAAAACAAACCAGGAAAAAGTAACTTTTAAAGCCATAGCATTGTCACACTTAGCACAATACATGCATCTTTCCCCCCTCAATCCTGATGTCAATCACAAGGGACTCCTCTCCTTCACCTCTAGTACTGGAGGTGTCTATAGTAAGCTGTGCAAGTTCCAGCTAGATATTGGAAATAGGTCAAGTCATGATGGTGCAAAAAGTGAGGAATGGAACAATAGGTCATCCGAGAATTGGTTACCACCAGAATCACACAACTTAGGGCACCATTAAATCCTGTACTAATATTAATCATGATTGGCTCAAAGAGTCTGCCATTGTGACTGCTGTGATCAAAACTCTACTGGCCCTGAAGATACTCCCATGACCAATGGGAAGGCACGTTGGAATTTGTTACCTTTTCTAATAAAGGCCTGGCAGAAAAAATAAACCTTCCAAAAACATTGCAGAATTAGTTTCTAGCACCATTATCAGTGAAGTTTATGAAGAAGCTTGTTTCTTTAATCTAATGTGAAATAAGAGTCTGTGCTACAAGAACTCAACAGTTTGACATTTAGAAAGAGCAGCTTTATAAATTGTGAAACTAGCAATGTACAACGTGGTTTATAGCAATCTACCATTGACAAAGGTGGATAATGTTACCATCATCCCAGAGGACCATTCTCTCATTAGAAAGAGACAGCAGGTGGTGGCTTAACCTGAGGGTCACCAAGCCTCAGACAAGCTTCATTGAAAAATGGGACCTTCACGGTAACCTCAGCCAGCACAGGGATTGAACCACATTGCCACTCTGCACCACAACCAGGCTCTAGCCAACCAAGCTAGGCAGCCACTTACAGGTGGGTAGAATGACAGAAAATATTCATTTTTGATCCTCATGCCTCACTACACCCAGAGCCATTTTATTCTTTGCTTTTCAAAAACTAAATCCAAAGAAAAATGATTGCAAGAAACTATAAAGTGCTTGGGAATCTTCCTCTATTTTATTTTATTTTATGTGTCATCACGTTCATGCCACTGTCTCAGACTTATTAGCCACCAAATTCTTAGTGCCTTATGAAGGATGATAGTAAGAGGATTGGAATATGGTGCTGCACAGTTGGTGGAGGATGAGGTCTTGTGATGCAATGGCAACCACACACAACACTATGCTAAACTAAAACCCTTCTCTTTTTATTTAATGAGGCGCAGAGCAAGCATACAGGCAGAGAGTGAGGCAGAGGGAAAAACCATTGCTTGTGCTTGCGAAAATGGCCATAAGAAAGACAGAAACATTAGACAAGGAGTGTTTGTTTCCCTTAGCTATGTTTAATTTATGACTGAGTTGGTTGGGTGGCCCAGTCCTGAATGTTGTTAATTTTATATTTCAGAGCTATACAGAGATGACATTAGTTTCTACATAGGTAAAAACAAGGACTGCAGATGCTGGAAACCAGAGTCTAGATTAGAGTGGTTTAGTTTCTACGTATGTAAATATTTTTATTCATAGGCCTCTCGGTATTGACAAAATATCTGGACTCATGCTTACAACCTGGCCTTCAGGACTTTCTTTTGAATGGTCATGTTTCTTGAGCTCACACTCAGGCTTAACCAATCTAGCCGAGAAAGCACCAATTGTAAACAGAATCCATAATCAAACACAGATCAGTTACACCATTGTACATTGAGCAATGCTGCCAGTGCTAAATACTGACAGAAGTTTGCAACAAGCACATGAACAATACTGAGGAGAGGGAGGGCCTTTTCGTTGAAAAGTTGAAAATTAAAGAAAAACTTCCTTGACAATACTTGTGATGCAGTGGGTAATGTCCCTGACTCTGGTCCAGAAGCTCTGGGTTCAAGATCTTTTCATGGTGTAGCAAAACGGGGCAGGCAGTCAACATTATTACTGATCACCGTCCAATGGACAGAACTGGAGTGTCTGCCATCTCTGTCCCAGCTCGGGTGGATCCAGGACAAGCCTTCTTGCCCTTCCTGGGGTGATGGACACGTCTCTATAAGTTGAACCTACCTTTGGACAAAGAACTAAAGAAGGAGAATGTAATACCAGTCAGTTCCTGGAGAGGTCAGTAGCAAACTGGCAGCTCTGGGATCACAAGTGCAGGTCTTTTTTTTAATCAGGGAACAATTTGATCCTGATCTATTCCTAGTGTTATTGGGAATGATCTGTGGCAAAGACCTTTGACTTCAATTGCAGTATTGTTTACATTTCTGGTCTGTCTTCAGTTTGGCACTAGAAATATCATGGTGGAAATTTACATGCAATATTTTTAGGAGGAAAGTCAAAGTAACAGCAGTATGTACTTTTTTCAAGATGCACTGCAGAAATTCACCAAGGCTCCTTAAACAGCACCTTCCAAACTCATGATCACTTCCATCTAAAGGACAAGGGCAACAGATATGGGAACCTCATCATCTGCAAGTTCTCTTCCGTGACGCTCACCATCCTGACTTGGAAATATATTGTTGTTTCTTCAGTGTCATTTGGTCAAAATCCCAGAATTCCCTTCCTCATGGCATTGTAGCTCTATCTACAGCGCAGGGACTGCAGCAGTTCTAGGAGTTGCTTCACCACCAACTTTTCAAGGGCAACGAGGAATGAAGAATAATGCTGGCCCAGCCAGTGACACCCAGGTCACATGAATTAATGATATGAAAATGGCTAGAGTTCACCATCATCTCCCAGACCATACAGAACCTCATCACCTCAGGAGATCTCCCACCCACAGCTTCCAACCTCATAGTCCGGGAACCCCGCACTGCCCGGTCCTACCTCCTTCCCAAGATTCACAAGCCTGACCACCCTGGCTGACCCATTGTCTCAGCATGCTCCTGCCCCACTGAACTCCTACCTATCTCCACTGTCCTATACCCCCCCAGTCCCGGAACTCCCCACATACATTCAAGACACC
>NC_057711.1:25109707-25117828 GCF_004010195.1 Chiloscyllium plagiosum | reverse complement strand
CATCCCCTCCCCCACTCACCCATTGTACTCTATGCTACTTTCTCTCCACCCCCACCCTCCTGTAGCTTATCTCTCCATGCTTCAGGCTCTCTGCCTTTATTCCTGATGAAGGGCTTTTGCCCAAAACGTCAATTTTGCTGCTCGTCGGATGCTGTCTGAATTGCTGTGCTCTTCCAGCACCACTGATCCAGAATCTGGTTTCCAGCATCTGCAGTCATTGTTTTTACTTCATTGGAACAGTGCACGGCTCCCACCTTCCAAGAGCCAAACCAAGAGAAGTCAACCTTAATATTTCAGCATTGCCCTCCACGTTTATTAGAATTAGAATCCCTACAGGCCCTTCCACCCAACAAGTCCACTCTGACCCTCTGAAGAATAACCCAACCAGACCCATTTCCCGCTGACTAATAACTTACACCAGGGGCAATTTAGCACAGCCAATTCACCTAAACTGCACATCTTTGGATTGTGGGAGGAACTGGAACCAGAGCACCCAGAGGAAACCCGCACAGACACAGGGAGAATGTGCAAACTCCATGCAGATAGTTGCCCGAGGCCAGGATCGAAACAAGGTCCCTGGTGTTGTGAGGCAGCAGTGCTAACCACTGAGCCACCATGCTACCCATAGTTTTGTGCAAGGCTTTTTTCTGACATGCATTAATGTAATATTTGACAGTATGTGGGTACTGTTTCAAATATAGTCTGTCAAACACAATAAATATTTAAATATTACACATTTTGAATTAATTCTGAACTGTGTGCAAAACATTGACTCACTTTGATGAATACTCTTCAGCAACTGGGCAGCAGCAGCCCTGAGGAAATTCCTGGCCCCAAAGTCAAAATGTTCCAATAAAATGCAAATACCTCACTCATTCAGGCCAATATTGTTCAGAGACAGGTATATACAAAATTCAACAAAGCTACGCTGGACCTGACTTTTTATGAGAAATATCCCAATTTAAATTGATGTAGACTTTTCATACTTACAGGAGGAAAATAAAAAAACATTATTGATGTCTTTTAGAAACTTTTTACAATCAACCTACCCTTTCAGGTTCATGCTTTTGACAGCTGGTGAGATTTTTGAAACAATCACAGTGTTTTCAGGTTCAACAGCTTCTAAAACACTGCAATGGAACAAACATTGTTTAGAATTTCTGGGGAAATATAATCTTGTGCAATAATGCTTTTCCATTTTTATAGCCAAAATAAATTATCCTCAACTTAAAGAAACTATTAGTCAGACAGGTGGAGGATTACATTTATCAACTGCAAAAAGAATTACAGTACACTAAAATAAACATTCACAGAATCCCTACCGTGTGGAAGCAGGCCATTTAGCCCATCCACACTGAACCTCTAGAGAGCAGCCCAGCACACACCCCCTCCATCCTATAAAGCTGCATTTCCCAAGGCTAGTCCATCCAGCCTGCACACCCCTGGGCATTATAGGAAATATATTATTGCCAACCCACCCACTCTGCACATCTGTGGACTGTGGGAGAAAACCCATGCAGCATAGGGTGAATGTGCAAACTCCACGCAGACAGTCGCCCAAGGTTTGAATGAACCCGGGTCCCTGACACTGTGAGGCAGCAGCGCTCACCACTGAGCCACCGTGCTGCCTTCATTTGAAATATAATTCATTGTAACTAGGTAGTCTAAATACATACAGAGACCAACAGGTTTGGATATGACAGACAACCTTGGGTGTGTTTCTGTTGAGGTTGGACATGTAAAATGGGTCAGATGCCAGTCCTCCACCTTCTCAGCCACCCCCAAACTCACCCCGACATAACATTGGAGGATAGGTGGGGCGGGGGGGGCAGAATCAGCAGTCCATCCACATATGTTAATAAATATTTAAGGATCAATCAACTTTATTAAAAGATTGATTGACTTACTAATACATTGCCCATGCCAAAATATGGCTAGCACAGGGAGTTGGGCGGGACTGGGTCGGTATGTTCTTAAATGGCTGTAGGAAGAAAGGCAGGAAAGAAGGGTGGGGGCACCTTTCACACAGTACTCTTGACACACTCTGTGGGAGCAGTAGAGAAAGTGTAAATACTGACAACCGGGAGCTGAAGGTTTGTAGAAATGGAGATTTCATAGAATTCCTACAGTGTGGAAACAGGCCATTTGGCGCAACAATTCCTCACTGATCTTCCGAACAGAAACCCACCCAAATTCATTCCCCTATCCTATTACATCACATTTACTCCTGACTAATGCATCTAACCTACACATCTCTGAACACTATGGACAATTTAGCCAATTCACCTAAACTGCATATCTTTGGACTGTGGGAGGAAACCAGAGCACCTGGAGGAAACCCACGCAGACAAGGGGAAAATGTGCAAACTCCACATAGATAATCACCCGAGGCTGGAACTGAACATTGGTCCCTGGTGCGGTGAGGCAGCTGTGCTATCTACTGATTTGCTGGCAACAAGTAATTGACTGATTTGTGCACTAGTGATTCAAGGAACAAATCAGAGAACAGGAAATTCTACACTGGGTACTGTACAATGAGAAAGAATTAATTACTAGTCTTGTGGAGCAGCATCCCTTGGAGAACTGCATAATATGATAGAACTTTTCATTTAGATGGAGAGGGTAGTAGTTGAATCTGAAACTAAAGCTCTGAATCGAAGCAAAGGGAAATATGAGGATCAAATTGGAAAGGATAGTTGGGGAACCTTGATGAAAAGGCTGACGGTGGATGGTTAAAGTTTAAAGAATGTACATATAAATTGGAACAATTATTAGTTCCCATCAGATGCAAAAATAGAGGGAATATAGCTCACCTATGGCTTACAAAATAAAAATAGGGTTAGTATTAAATACAAAAAGGAGACGTATAAAATTGCCAGACAAAGCAGAAAGCCTGAGGATTGGGAGCATTTTTGAATTCAAGAAAAGAAAAGTTTGATCAAGAGAGTGTATGAGAGTAAGATTGCAAGGAACATAATAGTTCATGTAAGTATGTGAGGAGAAATCATTTGGTTAAAGACAAATGTAGATCCCTGACAGCACATAGGTAGGGAAATTATAATGACTTACAAATTGTTTACACGTATTTTAGTTCTGCCTTCACAAATAGCCTCCCAGAAATGTTGGAGAACCAAGGGTCTAGTGAGAAGGTGGGAATGAAGAAAATCAGACAGTAAGAAAATAGTGCTGGGCAAATTAATGAGGTTAAAGGCTAAGAAATCACCTGGGCCTGATAATTACATCCTAGGGTACAAAAGGAGGTGGCTATGGAAATAATGAGTGCATTGTGGCCATCTTCCAAAATTCTAAGGACCCTGAAGCAGTTTGTATAGATTGGAGGGTGGCAAACATAATTCTAGTATTTTAAAAAAAGGCTAGAGAAAGGAAAGAGCTACAGACCAGTTAGCCTAACATCGGTAGAGGGGAAAATGTTGCAGTGTGAAACACATGATAACAGAATATTTATAAAAGATCGATAGGATTGGACAAAGCGTGGGGTTATGATAGGCAAATCATGTTAAATAATCTACTGGAGTTTTTGAGGATGTAACTAGTAGAATAGATAAGGGAAACCCAGTAGATGTGGTGTAGTTGGATTGTCAGAAGCCCTTTGATTAGGCCCTTGATGACAGATTAATGGCAAAATTAAAGCATATAGAATATAGGATAATATCTTGTCCATGAACCGAGAACTGGTTGACAGGCAGGACAGATACTGACAAAACAAGTCCTATCACAGCTGACTGATGTCACAATGGCCATCTGTGCATGCTCCAGCATCCATCTTTAATGTTGGAAACACACACTCTGACACTATATTGGGTGAGTTCCCTGCTCTGCTTTAAAAAAAATTGATCCGTCAAATGCACGTCCGTTTACCAACTCATCCGAGAGGCAGTATTTCCAAAATAATAAGCAACAGTCTTGCACAGACCGTAGACTAAAATCCAGGAAGAACGTTATACAAACGGTTCCCTGTCTTAGAGTCAAAAATGTCCTCCCTTATTTCACACCAGCACCTTTGAAAATTTTATGCAGCTTTAAATCATATAATGTTTGATCTAATCAAGTGGCAAAATAAAAGCATGAAATGTATGATAGCGGATGCTCTGTATACCATACCCATTCCACAAATCTCATGTAATGGAGGAACCGTTTGTTGGCATACCAGCTACAACCAAGAAAGCAGTGCTCCTCCCCAAACACTATTAAACAATTTTGACACATAACTCTTGTGATATAAACTGTTTAATTTATAAATATTTAAATGTCATTTATTTTTAACATCATTGACGTTAAGCTTGGGTTTTGAATTTTGAGTTAATAACATCTTTTTGTGTGTCTGAAGGTAATAATTATCTTGCAAGTATGTCTGTGGCCATGGTGATTTCTTTTACAACAGTTTGTGAGAGCTTCTTTGACAACCTAATGGGGTTTTATTTACTTTAGCCCTTCCTGAAGAAGGGCTTATGCCCGAGACGTCGATTCTCCTGTTCCCTGGATGCTGCCTGATCTGCTGCGCTTTTCCAGCAACACATTTTCAGCTTTTATTTACTTTAGGCTTTTATGACTTAGCATGGCAGACAGTTGTATTACAAGACTTGTTTTGAAAATTTGTAAACTCAGGATTTATCTTTAAATTTATGAGAAACACTCAGAGCTCAAAGAAAGGGATTCTTACATTAATTTCCCTACAGTATGAAAACAGGCCATTTGGCCCAACAAGTCCACACTGACCCTCCAAAGAGTTACCCATCCAGACCCATTGTCCTACCCTATATTTACCTCTGACTAATGGACCTAACACTATGGCCAATTCACCTGACCTGCATATCTTTGGATTGTGAGAGCACCTGGAGGAAACCCACACAGATATGGGGAGAATGTGCAAACTCCACACAAACACTCGCTCGAGGCTGGAATTGAACCCGGATTGCTGGCACTGTGAGGTAGCAGTGCTAACCACTGCCCCAAGGTTTCAGTTTTACTTTGTTTTGGGCATTTCTGTGCAATCTTTGCATGAATGTGCATGCACACAACAGATTTCCTGAGAAAGGGAAAACATAGTAGCACTAGGTGACATTATAGTAAGATTACAGATTACATTACAGTGTGGAAACAGGCCCTTCGGCCCAACAAGTCCACACCGACCCGCCGAAGCGCAACCCACCCATTCCCCTACATTTACCCCTTACCTAACACTACGGGTAATTTTCCCTACAGTATTAGTGTTAGTGATAATTCCAAACTAGAAGTGTTGGGCTAAAACCCTGAAGAGATTACTTGAAGTTGCATATATTTATATTTAGATTTACAATAGCTCCAGGAATAAACGACTGAGGCTCTAGTTAATGTGTTAAAGTTACAGTTACTTAAACCAGTAGAGAAAGGTATTTTGATGTGAATACTGCATAAGATTTGTTGCTGGGCATTGTACTATAAAAAAAATTCTAAATATGTATTTTAGGATTAAAATGCTTTGAATTTGTGATATGAGTAATTAGATTGGTGTATTCTATTTTATCTTCATTTATTTTCCTTAATAAACTTCTGTTTTAGTGTTAAAATACATCTGCAATGTTACATGCTGCTACCTCAGTGAGAGAACTGCTCGTTATAACCTAACAAAAAGGAATGATTTGTGAAGCAAAATTTCAGAATGGGATGTGACTTGTCCAATAATAATTTCAACTGGATATACTGTGGCATACCTCAGTATCTTTTTCTCATTAAGAAGCACACTTCCTGGCGAACTGTCAAAAATTAGTTGTAGCTTACTGTTTCCATCAACGACAAAGACCTGAAGCAAAAATATTTGATGAGATACACATGGTAATTGTACTTTTCTGTTAATTTTCATTTGACCAAAACATATGGGTATAATGATTAAAGTGCAGGAAATTAAATAAGTGGCTGCAAAAAAAGGCTAATACAGAAAAACCTCTACACTAATTGTAGTAAAGGTTTTATTCAAATTGTGGTGGAGAGTTGTTTTTCGGACTGGAGACCTGTGACTAGTGGTTTTCCCCAGGGATCAGGCTGGATCCATTGTTGTTTGTCATCTATATAAACAATTTCAATGTGAATTTGGGAGGCACGGTTAGTAAATTTGTGGATGACACCAAAATTGGTGGTATAGTCGACAGTGAAGAAGGTTGTCTAAGATGACAAAGAGATCTTGATCAATTGGGCCAATGGGTTGAAGAGTGGCAGATGGAGTTTAATTTGGAAAAATAGGAGATTTTGCATTTTGGTAAAATGAACAAGGGCAGGACGTATATAGTTAATTGTAGGGCCCTGGGTAGTGTTGTCAAACAGAGACACCTAGGGGTTCAGGTACAAAGTTCTTTGAAAATAGTGTTACCAGTAGACAGGGTAATTAAGAACATGTTTAGCACACTTACCTTCATTGCTCAGACCATTGAGTATAAGAGTTGGGACCTCATTTTGAGTTTGTACAAGCTGTTAGTGAAGCTGCTTTTGAAGTACTGTGCACAGTTCTGGTTGCCCTTCTTCAGGAAGGATATTATTAAATTGGAGAGGGTTCAGAAGATATGCGAGGATGTTGCCTGGACGGGAGGTTTTGAGTTATAAGGAGTGGTTGGATAGGCTGGAATTTTTTTCACTGGACCATAGAAGGCTTAGGGGTTCATAAAGGTTTATAAATTCATAAGGGACATAGATAAGGTGAATTACAAAGGTCTTTTCCCTAGCATTGGGGGGAGGGGTGGGGTTGAAATCTAGGAGGACATATTTTTAAGGCGGGAGAAGAAAGATTTAAAAGGAGCCTGAGGGACAATTTTTTTACACAGAGGGTGGTCTGTATGTGGAATGAATTGCCAGAGGAAAAGACAGATGCAGGTACAGTTATATCATTTAAAAGACATTTGGATAAGTACAAATGGAAAAAGGTTTAGAGAGATATGGACCAAACTCAGGCAAGTGGAACTTGTTTGGGAAACTTGGACAGCATGAACAAATTGGACCAGAGGGACTATATGATTCTATATCTGAAAACAATGGGTTCAGGAACTTGTCAATCTTTACTAGGGGGAGATTTCTGATTACCCAGCAATAAGGCTTGGATTTCACAAATGAGGCACATCCAAGAAATCTCCTGGCCCATTTCACCACCTTAAGGATAAATGTTCATTTCTGGTTGTTAGGAATGGGGAGGTGGGTAAAACTAAACCAGACTTGCCAAATCCAAGCACAAATTTGAAGCAGCCATCAGGACCACCAGTGCAAAGGCCAGCTGGCTCAAAGGCCCACTACAGTTCATTAAAGTAATTGCACAAGTGTCTATTAAATATTAGGTTCTCTATGGCTCATCTTCACACCCCATCCACCTCCAACTCCCATATATGCCAAATCATGCCAAACAATGCCCCCATCCATGCCAAATGATAGGTCATCCCTTCATGTCAATCCATGCTACTCCACCACCCCCATATTCACTTACAGCCTGCATTATAATTTAGCGCCAACCTGTCACAATCCATATCACCCTGTTAACATTGTCATGTTACTGAAAAAACGGAGGCAAAAGGGTGACCTGATAAAGGTCAACAAAGTTATGAGAGGCATAGATAGGGTGGATAGTCAGAGGCATTTTCCCAGGGTGGAAAGGTCAACTACAAGAGGGCACAGCTTCAAGGTGAGAGGGCAAAGGTTTAGGGAATAAGTGTGGGGAAAATGTTTCACACAGGTTACTGGGTGCCTGGAATGCACTGCCTATAGAGGTGGTGGAAGCAGGCATGGTATTAGGCAAGAACTTTCGAAAGCTGATTGGGGGCAGATGTTCGCAGGTAAAGGGACGGCTGGAAAATGGGAAGCCTTCAGAAATAGAACATAGAACATAGAACATAGAAGAATACAGCGCAGTACAGGCCCTTCGGCCCTGGCATGGTATTAGGCAAGAACTTTCGAAAGCTGATTGGGGGCAGATGTTCGCAGGTAAAGGGACGGCTGGAAAATGGGAAGCCTTCAGAAATAGAACATAGAACATAGAACATAGAAGAATACAGCGCAGTACAGGCCCTTCGGCCCTCGATGTTGCGCCGATCCAAGCCCACCTAACCTACACTAGCCCACTATCCTCCATATACCTATCCAATGCCC
>NC_057711.1:25085175-25105732 GCF_004010195.1 Chiloscyllium plagiosum | reverse complement strand
TAGGTTCACGAGGTCAATTCCTGGAATGGCAGGACTATCTTATGTTGAAAGATTGGAGCGACTGGGCTTGTATACCCTTGAGTTTAGATGACTGAGAGGGGATCTGATTGAGACATATAAGATTATGAAAGGATTGGACACTCTGGAGGCAGGAAACATGTTTCCGCTGATGGGTGAGTCCCGAACCAGAGGACACAGCTTAAAAATAAGGGGTAGGTTATTTAGGATAGAGATGAGGAGAAACTTCTTCACTCAGATACAGACAGGTGTAGTTATTGTAATGAGGTCAGCCCAGTGGTCCTCATAGAGTATGAGTTCCCTGATTGGGGATTTTAAACCAATCTAATTAGGGAGCTCTGGCTGACAGGTTTAAACAGGAGAGTCAGAGATTTTGCTCACTCTAGAAACTGGCTCTGTGCTCGCTTGGTCAGTATCATGCACTCTGCAAGTGTAAATAAAGGGTGACTTGCTGACTCAATACCTGCCTTGGTGAAAGTATTTCAACATGCTTTTCATTTCAAAAATTTAAAATGCTGGCTATTTACATTACCAGACAGCTTAACAATTTCACATACTTTATCACCCTTTAAAGTACTTAGAGTCATAGAGTCACTGAGATGTACAGCACAAAAACAGATCCTTCTGTCCAACTCGTTCATGTCGATCAGATATCCTAAATTAATCTAGTCCTATTTGCCAGCATTTGGCTAATATCCCTCTAAACCTTTCCTATACACATCCCAGATGTCTTTTAAATTTTGTAACTGTATCAGCCTCTACCACTTCCTCTGGCAGCTCATTCCATACACGCATCACCCTCTGTGTGAAAAAGTTGCCGTTTAGGTCCCTTTAAATTTTTCCCCTCTCACCCTAAATATATGCCCTCTAGTTCTGGACTCACCTACCCGAGGGAAAAGACCTTGTCTATTTACCCCATCCATGCCCCTCATGATTTTATAAAGTTCTATAAGGTCACTTCTCAGCCTCTGACCCTTCAGGGAAAATAACCCCAGTCTACTTAGCCTCTCCCTTGTAACTCAAACCCTCCAACCCTAGCAACTGCCTTGTAAATCTTTTCTCAATTCTTTCAAGTTTCACAATTTTCTTTCTATAGCAGGGAGACCAGAATTGCACGCAGTATTCCAAAAGAGGCCCAGTCAATGTTCTCTACAGCTGCAGCATGACCCCCAACTCCTATACTCAATGCTCTGACCAATAAAGGAAAGCATACCAAGTGCCTTCTTCTCTATCCTGTCTACTGCGACTCCACTTCCAAGTAATTATGAACCTGCACTCCAGGGTCTCTTTGTTCAGCAACACTCCCCAGGACCTTATTATTTAGTGTATAAGTCCTGCTCTGATTTGCCTTTCCAAAGTGCAGCACCTCACATTTATCTAAAACTCTATCTGCCATTCCTTGGCCCATCAGCTCATCTGATCAAGGTCCTGTTGTATTGTGAGGTAACCTTCTTCACTGTCCACTCACCTTCTATCTGCAAACTTACTAACTATACCTCCTGTATTCACATCCAAATCATTTATATAAATGATTGTCTACTCTAAAAATTTCTAACTGCGGGATATGGTCTGTGGTCCAACAAAGATTCGGTCTGTTTGAACTCAGCACTGTGTTCACTATGGGCTAGCTGAGTTTGTGTTGTGTGAGTTTTTTCCTGCTACTGTTTCTCTTCCAACAAAAAGAAGGTTATTGGAAATGAGGGTTGGACCTCTGGATCCAGAACTACAATGCATTTTGAATAAGTGCAGGAATTTGTATTGCTTGAGTGTCAGACAAGCACTCTGTGACACAGCAGAGAGAGGGTAGTAATGACCTGGAGTTACAGACTCTTAGTGAAGGTGTGGACCCTGCTATTTTTGCGTGGTGTCATTGAGGACCAACAAGTAAATAAGAAATAGGAAAGGGTAAGGGTGCATGATTCGTGTCCCTAATTGCATGGACAATCTCCTGAATTTTTCAAAGTCTGCGAGCATACCTTTTGAGGTGATGGGGATAGGGAGAAGTTCTCAAGAAATTCTTAATGGTGGGATAATGTGACTGGAAAAGACAGAATTTAAAATGTTGGAAGAAATGTCAAACTGCAGAAATCTTGATGAACAGACTTGCACGATCCTCAGACAAAAAGAAAATCACCTCCCATAATTATCATCACACATCACCTACTTTCAATTCCAAGATTCAAAGTGCAAAAGACAAAACATTGTAGTGAAATACAGACTTACTTCTAATAGGTGATGAACACTGTTGCTGGGTAATCCTCCATCAATGGCAGCAACCTTTACCTTCCAGCCTCCCTTCCGTGTAAAGTCCAAATGATTTTTTATTCTTGAAATAAAACAACAACACAAACAATTGCTAAGACTGGAAGGCCACTATTCTGCCTCCTGGTTGTACAGTCCATCGGACACCAGCAGATGGGAAAATCATACATGGGGAGGGCCAAGGAAGATGCAACAAAGTCCATTTAAGAAGGACCTTCAAGAACGTGACTCAGGTTGGAGGGAAGGGTATTGCAATGGACTAAGGCTAATAGCCAGAGTCTTCATAGAAGTGCTACAGTGTGGAAACAGGACATTTGGCCCAACAAGTGCACCCTGACCCTCTGAAGAGTATCCCATCTACACCCATTTCCCCTGACTAATGCACCTAGCCTACACATCCCTGAACACAATGGGCAATTTAGCAAGGGAAATTCATGCACCCTGCACATCTTTGGACTATAGGAGGAAACTGGAGCAAACCCATGCAGACACAGGGAGAACATGCAAACTCCACATAGACAGTCACCCAAGGTTGGAATCGAACCTGGATCCCTGGTACGTGAGGCAGCATTGCCAACCACTGAACCATCATGTCACTCTATTGTTGTCCATTGGTCCACTAAGTCTAAGTATGTAAGTATCACAATTGTCAGGTACACTCGATCTGTGTACCTGACAGATGACAATATGGGCATTGCGCCTGGGAAATCCCTTCCTTAAACTCTTCTTGTCTTTAGCTCTTCAACAATTTCCTTAAAAACCAAGGCCCAAAAATTCCTGAGAATTCGGGGGCCTTTGGATGGCAACCCCTAGAAAAAGGTCTACAGACGACTGACTGGCCCAGAAATTCCAACCTCACAGTAATAACGGGCTGTGGGCAGGTACAATTTCACCCCTCATTGGGCAGAAATTCTACCCTTTCAAGCTGCCAGTCAATTTGATCAGCCGTTAGCTCCTGTAGTCCAGCCTGTGCCAGAGCTCCTCACAGTGTGCTGCCAGGGGGAACAGACAGTCACACAAAGAAGGCCCAGTGGATCCTGAGCTGAAGGACACTGGCATGTACCTTTGGGCCAGGTTTTTCATGGCATCCCAGGAAGGTGGGAATGGATTGGCGGGAGGCATATCACTTTGCAGCCAGGAAGGAGGTTGGGGGGAATGGTGCTGGTTTAAAGAGCTTCACCCTGAAAATAGCATCCCCTCCTTCCCACTGTTTTCAAAGAAAGATCCCACTCCTGCCAGCCTGCTCACACCAATCATTTTATTGTATAAATAGTGTCATATTGTCAATTGAGCTTTTAAATAAGCTTTTAACTATTTATTTGCAATCAGTGGGTGGATGACAATGTCCATTCCCTAAGATGGGATGAGTGGGAAGTGGATGGGCTAGCTACCTAATCAATATTATATTTCCACCCATCCTACCAAAAACAGAGGGGGCATGTACTATCCAGCCTTAAGTCGTTGACCGCCTGTCCTAATAGTTTCTTATGTGGATCAGTGTTAAATATTCTTTAGTGACCCTCTTGTGAATTGCCTTGGCTTGGTGTATAATGGAAAGGTCATAAATCCAGATAGTAAACAAAGACAAATTTCTTTCAGTAGAAAAATTGATTAAGAATGTGCACTTCGCTACGACAGGATGCGATTGAGACTCTCCAGTTTCAGCTTCTGCAGAAACCCAAATTTGTCAGTAGTAAAGGATAAAATAAAACTGTCATTTGCACAAGATCAAAGCTATCTCAAATGCTACTGCTCCCAAGATTTACAGTTTAAAACAGAATCTCAACAGCAGATTTACAATACTTAAAAATTGCAATAAAAATTAATTGCGGGCTATTCAAAATTTGTAATATAAATTATTTTTATTTACTTTAATAGAAGTTTGATGCATTCAGGAAGGAAAAGAAACAGAAAGATTGACTGAAAGGTTGAGATGATGCAGTTGGAATGGCTAGTTGGACCATGTGACCAGTTTCTGTGCTGCATGTAATTCTATGCAAAGTGCAATATAAATGCAATATGTTGCCATTTTTGTTGCTAATCTTTATTTCTTGCTTTGCAAAAACTAGTATTCAAATTGTTCATTAGGTAATTAGGGTGTAGTGAGGTTTATTGAAAGGTTTTTCTAATACATTGCAAGAAGTATTCACTGACAAATTGATTTAATCCAACAGCACAATGTTGTACTGTGTGCTATTGGTGATGGAGCAAATAGACAGTAAGACAAAAGAGGAGAAGTAAGCCATTCGGCCCATCAAGTCTGCTCAATTGATACTCTCGATCGAAATCTCTTAGTCTGATTTTTCTAACTTGAGTGTATAGCTGACACAATTAAAAGAGAGAGCCAAGGTATTTCTTACAAACTGATTAAATCCCCATTGTAACTCAGGGCAAGAGGTTACACAAGGTGCAGGCCATTAACAAACCCTTAGGCCTTCTACAAATAGCTTGCACTCCCACATCTTACTTCAATGTCAGCAGAAGCTGGATGCTAATAACTAGGGGCTAATATTGGCGTGGGCTACATGTTGAACCTCTGCCTTTGAATCTGAATGAGGTCACTGAAAGCACATCTGTTAAATTGGCAGGGGTGTGTGCGCAGCATATGCCCCTGGTGAGTGCCATGTTACTGACATTTGGACGCACCAACCTGCCCATTCTCAGGGGGGCGAGTGGTTAATAGGAGGGCCTGAAAGTCAGGCCAGTCATGTTTGGATATCAATATCATGGATTGTGATTTCCCCCGCCAGTTAGTTTTATGCCCCCTCACTGATAACATCAAAAATCCAAGCACAGTATTACTTACCGTAGACTGCCCTGCCAGAGGTGCTCACTGTTTAAAGAGGTTTGAATATAAAAAGATTCTGCCGCTGTTTTGTTTATTGGTAGTGCATCCGTTGTGGAGAAAATGACTTCCACAATGCAGAATGTAATAATGCCATTCTTCCCAACATCATAGTCAGTGGCC
Source organism: Chiloscyllium plagiosum (assembly GCF_004010195.1). Lineage (NCBI taxonomy): Eukaryota > Metazoa > Chordata > Chondrichthyes > Orectolobiformes > Hemiscylliidae > Chiloscyllium > Chiloscyllium plagiosum. The sequence goes on along the minus strand of NC_057711.1, from coordinate 25,100,484 downwards.
TAAATATGCACATGGAAACGTCAAAATCGTTAAATTACTCATGCATCTGATTGACATCTATATATGTAATTTACAGCAGTTGAAGCTTTGCTATGAGGAGACAGATATATCAGCACTGAAGTTCAATACATCCGCATGTACACATTAAAAAGATTGGATGCACATAACTGGGACAAAGGGAAATGTGCAGGCAGCAATGACTCACATATAATTAATCACCTACAAGTGGTCTTTAGTTTTATTAAAAACATAAATCTATATTGCTCACTTCCAAGGCCACTATCTGATTTCTGTTTGAATAATGAAACTTGATAGGTGCACATTACATGAAATACTAACAAACCCACAGAATTACTCTGAGGTGGATCAAATGGAGCCAATGGGCCAATTTTGTTTTGGCTATAGGATCTCAATAAGAAATTGTTAAATTGGGTCCAAATGCTAAATTGTTTGAATAAAATATATAAGGAGCAGCATTTCCCTTCAGCATGGGTCCGAATCCCATTGGCTAGTTCCTCTCTTCTAGAAGATGAATAGTGTGAAGAAGGTTTTCATCAATAGAGGGTCTCAAAGACTGGATCTTTTCAGGGAGTTGTGTTCCCCAGCACCCCATTTCAAAGATTAGGGGGATCCGACCCCACAATTCCACACACCCACTCCTTTAAGACCAGAAGCATTATCGATTGTTTTACGATGAGGCTTCTCCCTGCATCTCGAGTAGAATGCCCCCACTCTAAAAGGGGTGGCCACTGCTGAGAATAAATGCAGCCCCCAGTGCTGAGGAGCTCAGGTACATTTGGTGTCAGGGGTCTTGTCAATGGGGTACGTATAGCATGGGGTGTGGTCTGGGTACAAGAGAACAAGGAGAATGCTTTTTCTTTTTATTTAATTCACAGGATGTGGGCATCGCTACAGAGCTACCACTCCTAAATTCTTTTGAGAAGGTGGTGATGAGCTGCCTCCTTAAACCAGGAGGTATGGAAGGGAGGCTAGCACTTCCTAGTCTGAAATCAGCCCACTGTATCTCAGCTGCCAGATCTCCCCTTCCAGCACCAGCCTTCCATTGTCACTGGTAGAATTAAACAGTTTATTAAAACATTAACTGTTTTTGATGGTCGCTTATTTATTTCTTTAACCACTTGAAGAGATTTAAAAGCTACGAATAGGCCTAATGGGCAGGAATTCTTATTTTTTCCCATGTCTCCAGAACTAGTGGACAAAGGTTTAGGGTGAGACACAAAAATGTTGAAAGGGACATAAGGGGCAACTTTTTCACACAGAGGGTGGTGCGTGTATAGAATGAGCTGCCAGAGGAAGTGATGGAGGCTGGTACAATTACAGCATTTAATGGACATCTGAATGGGTGTATGAATAGCAAGGGTTTAGAGGGATATAGGCCACATGCTGCCAAATGGGACTAGATTAGGATAGGATATCTGGTTGGCATGGATGAGTTGGATCAAAGGGTCTGTTTCCGTGCTGTATGTCTCTATGTTTCTATCTCTATGTCTATGTACAAGTGAGAGATGTCTACAGTCATTAGAAATGTATTTCTTTCAATTTTATATAACTCCTGAAGTCTGCCCATGCTAGTTACTGCATGAGTAATCATGGACTTGGCATGGTGGATATAAGGGGCATTAGGTTTGGGTGAGTTGGCATGGAAGGTATGAAAGCACATAGGGAATGGGTGGGAGTGAGGGTATGTGAGGGCAATGGTCTGAGAATCTACCAAATCTTAAAACAACTGGGATTAAGTCCTAGAAAAGCAGGGCAGGTTTGATGCCGAAAACAGTCCTGACTTCTATTTCCCATCCTGTGGTGGAGAATGTGAAATTCAGTTCCCAGTGCCTTTGCTCAACCCCATGATGGCCTAGAGTCTATCCCACAGCCCACTCACCCCTACCCCAATGAAACAGAAATAGCATTTTCATCAAAGTGGGTCTGGAAATTTCCTGGCCTGAAGTATCCACACTCATTGCCAAAGTTCAGCCCCTCGGCTCAAGCAAAATATCCAAAGCTAACGAAAGTTGAAGCATCTTACCTCAAACGCCGCAATCTCTAACCCATCAATGATAAATTCAGATAGAACAACTGGAGAGAAACCAGAATCAGCTATTAAATTCCTCCATTAATAATACTTTTATTTTTAGCAATACTTTGATTAAATTATTTTAAAGAAGTGCAAGTGTCGATTTAAATCACTCAGCTTTTTAACACATTTTTAAAATAATTGATACATTCACTTGAACAAATTAGAATTTCTTTCATTGGGCTCTTGTGGCACAGTGGTAGAGTCCATACCCCTAGATCTGGGTTCAAGTCCCACCTGCTCCAGAGTTGTAAAATGATATGTGAACAGGTTGTTCAGAACAAAAATGAAGGACAAAAGAGTAAAATGAAGAGCTGCTGTGGTAGTATCCCTACCTGTGAGTAAGGAGGCCAAGATTTTAAGCCTCACCCTCCAGATGTGTGTAATAACATCTCTGAACAGTTTGATTAAAAAAAATCTAGAATTTCTTTCATATGGGACAAGTGTCCTAATGTCATAGAGATGTACAGCATGGAAACAGATCCTTCGGTCCAACGTGTCCATGCCGACCAGATATCCCAACCCAATCTAGTCCCACCTGCCAGCACCCGGCCCATATCCCTTCAAACCCTTCCTATTCATATACCCATCCAAATGCCTCTTAACTGTTGCAATTGTACAGCCTCCATCACTTCCTCTGGCAGCTCATTACATTTTATATAACTCCTGTGTGAAAATGTTGTCCCTTAGGTCTCTTTTATATCTTTCCCCTCACCCTAAACCAATGCCCTCTAGTTCTGGAATCCCCGACCCATAATGTGATGAACTATAACTGGAAAATCAGAAAAACTGTGAAAATTTACATAATTGAATAACAAAACAAGTTAATAATGACCAAGTCAAATATATATTTTCCATTTCATATTATTAATCCTTCTTAAATTGATAACATTCTTTACAAAAATATTATACCAAAGTCTTGTTGCAGTTCCTTAAACATTGTGTGGGTACTAATAGTCTACAGACACTACAGACGTATAAAGACAGTCATTTGTGGTAATAATTCACTTACATCACAGTGGGCAGCAAATTAAGACAAGCTAGTTCTTGTTATGTGGATCTATTATCCCAATGAGCTTCTTTGTGTATTACAATATATGCTAACAAATGCAAATGAATCTGACATTGTATGTTCCTGATAATAAAGACACAAGATGGTGTCCAGAAAGAGACAAAAAGCCAACAGATTCTGCCAGTCTGGTTTGAACAAATAACATTTTGCCAAATAGCAATGGATCTTTTCGTGGGAACAGCAGTGTTGTTATCAATACCCAAGGGAGGTGCTTGCACGGAGACAATAAGGAACACTTTGAATGCACAAGCTTCATTCAAATGCAGAAGGTTGTTAGAAAAGAATCAATAACCTAAATAAAAAAAACTTTTTGCAAAAAGGAAATCGAAAGCAATCCTGAAAGATCACCTAGAAATGTTTAACTTAAAGCATTCAGCAGGAAAACACACCTCATTCATCCTGCATAACGCCAGAGCAATTTAATTATTTCCTACTTTCCATTTAAGCACCTAACATATTCTCTGTGTTTTCCTTTTTCTTTCCCATTGTTTTCATCCTTTCATCTATAATTTCTTCCAGTTTTGAGAAAGGATTTGAAGTACAAACTCATCTGTCCTCTTCACAAATGCTGACTGACTCACTGAGTGTTTCCAGCATTTTGTGCTTTTGTTTCTCATTCTCTGATGTCTGGTCTTTTCCTTGCAATTTATCAATATTGTGAAAACAGTTTGGAAAGCTCTGAACACAAACGAAGTGTATGCAGAATGCCAAGAAACTGTCCACTGCATATGGAAATGATCCAGTGTAGAGTAGCCCTTAGCAGCACTTCACCAGATTTTGCAAATTACTTCCAATGCAGCTGTCTGTTTTCAGTTCCACTGCACATTCAGCAAGATTGACATTCTGCACAATGGCAGGGGAACAGGTCAACCACAAGAGGGAGAAGCCATTCTTCTTACCCTCTTTCTCTCAACATCCTAGAATGTTGAAGAGCAGGTACTTCTCGACTAAAAGAGGCACTGTGTAGTATTCACGGCAGTAAGCAATTTGTTAACAAGGAGATGGACACGAGTATGGTATGTTCATATAATATTGCATAGTCAAAGCTATCGTTGGCAGAATAGATGGGCTTTTTGATCAATCTTTACACCATACTGATAAATAGCCAGCAAAATCCCCCTTCCTCCCCAGAACTCTGTCCACTGCAGGCCTGAAATGGTTAATGGTGGGCAAGACAAGGTGGAGCAGCAGACTCGAGTGTGAGCAGGATCAAGTCTCGATTAAATGCAAATTCACTTGTTACTCTCCCCACCCTGGGTTATTTCAGGATCTATTATCCCCAAACCTGTACAGTGTGTAGAAACACAGTTAAGGTGCAGTGCATTGAATTTTTTACATTCTAAGATGGAAACAAAAAAATAACATTGTTTGAGTTCACCCCTTGACACATCCTCAATGTCCAACACTGACTTCTGGTCTTGCTATGTCTTAAAATGTAACTCACAGAGTCGATAAAGTCTCACGGAAACAGACTCTTTGGTCCAACCTGTCCATGCTGAACACAATCCCAAATTAAACTTCCTGCTCCTGGTCCATATCCCTCCAAACCTTTCCTATTCATGTATCCATCCAAATGTCTTTTAAGTGTTGTAATTGTACCTTCATTCACAACTTCCTCAGAAAGTTCATTCCACTCTCGATCCACCCTCTGTGTAAAAAAAAAAGCCTCTTATGTGTTTTTTAAATCACTGTCTTCTCACATTAAGAATATGGAGTTTCCATGCTCTCCCCGTGCCTTTGTGAGTTTCTGCCGGTGCTCCAGTTTCCTCCCACTATTGAAAGATGTGCAGGTTAGGTGAATTGGCCATGCTAAATTGCCCATAGTGTTCAGGGATGTGTAGGTTAGATGCATTAGTCAGGGGAAATTTAGAGTAGTAGGGTAGGGGAATTGGTCTGGGTGGGTTACTCTTTTGTGGTTTGGTGTGGACATGTTGGGCTAAATGGCCCGTTTCCACACTGTGGGGATTCTATGAAGCTAGATGTTAAGAATTCTCAACATGGAAGTCAATGTGAGTACCTGATGACTTCAGTTCCCCTCTGGCTGCAAGCAGCCTCTGTGATGCTCAGTACCAATGAGTCTCTCAGGCACAATCCATGGCCAACAACTGCGCATGCTCCTCATCCACAGACATTGGCATCAACCTTTGCCGTCTCCTTGTGAACATCATGGCATCTCACCAATCCACAGACCAAAGAGCATTCACTGAAGTCTTCCATTGTGTTGGAAATCGATAGTACAAAATGGGAAAGGAAATGGCTGCTACCACATCCCAAGTGGGTGGGGTAAATGTCCCACCCTACGGGGTGGGGTTTGCAGGACCCTCACTAAGACCACACTAAGGAAACAACATTGTAAACAGATCATGCACTGTACAGGATACAGACCTGCAGGGATCGAATCCCTGGCGAATCTAATGTATTGGCTCCTTGTGTAACCACTTCATTCACATTTGGACACAGAGATCATCGAAAGAATGGGGATGTTGTAGGCTAGGGGACAATGGTGTCATTAAGGAACATGGTGACACACTTACATTTGGGGTGACACACACATGCAAACAAACAACTGTAGAGACTTCACCTACTGTGCAATATAGCTCATGACATCAAACTATCCTCAATGTATTTTCTACTTTCTCTTTCTAGGTGAAGCCTGGCACTGCCCTGTCTGTTTGTGAGGAAGAGGCATCTGGATTTCTTGCCAACCGTCACTATATCTTTGGTCCTGGGATCAACAGAGTGATGGGTGATGTACTACAGGTGTGTGTGCCACTCTAGCAGACCCCAAGGGTACTGGACCTGGCTCTCCGTGACAGTCCCAATCTGTCATTGGAGGCAGATGGATGATCGCATTATTTGGTACATTGCTGCAGCCTCTGAGCAGTAAAGACTATTGCATCCCACATGCCTGCTGCTCCTGTTCCTCCCTGTTCATGTGCCCACAGTCTCTGGTAGTGGAAACTCGGAGAGCGCTTTCTCTGGTAGTCCTCTGAGTGCCGGTGGCCAGGGACATTTGTTCTTTCAACAGCTGCAGAGCTGTCACAGTGGAGTTCTCACCAGATTAACATTCCACTGAGGTGTCAGCATCTCAGCTGGGTGAGGGGTACAGTAGGCAGCCTTGTGATACTTCCACTGACGCCTCAGTAACCTCATTCCCTGCTGCTCCTTTGGGAAGAGAACACTCCTCCTTCATACCATACCCTCCATTAGGACCTTCAGGTCCCTTTCAGAGATTGACCTTCTCTAACATGTTCAGATTGTATCCATCAATGAGCAGGCAGCTCCAGAATACCAGTGCTTACCCAGGCACAGAGCATCCACGTGAGGGTGCAAGGGTGCCTATCTCAGGGCAGACAGCCACTCAGTACTGTGTTACTCCAGGAACAATCCTTTATAAGGTGGGAATAGATTTGGATGAGGGATATCATTGGAATGGAGCAAGCAGCAAATAATATTCATGCCACACAAGTAACAGGAAAAGACCATTTCCAACAAGAGAGAATTGCCTTGACAGTCAATGGCATTATCATCACTGAATCCTCCACTATCAACATTCTGGGAGTTACCTTTGATCAGAGGCTGAACTGGACCTGTCATATAAATACTGTGGCTACAAGAGCAATCAGATGCTGGGAATCTTGCAATGAGCTTGACTCCCCAAAGTCTGTCCCCTATCTAGAAGGCACGAATCAGGAATATGATGGATTACTCTCCACAGTCCTCCCCACTTGCTTAGATAACTCCACCAACACTGAAGAAGCTTGACATCATCCAGGAGAAAGCAAACCACTTGACTGGCAGCACATCCACAAACATCCACTCCCTCTATCACCGACCATCAATAGCTGCAGCATCTACCAACTACAAGATGCACTGCAGAAATTCACCAAAGATCCTTAGACAACATCTTCAAAACCCATGACAACTTTCATTTAGAAGGACGAGGGCAACAGATACATAGACACACCACCACCTGCAAGATAACCTCCTCCCTCCAGCCAAAACTACTCACCATTTTGACTTGGAAATATAGCAGTCTTCCTTTTGTATCAATTGGTCAAAATCCTGGAATTTCCTTCCCAATGATATTGTGGGGCTAACTGCATCATATGGATTGCAGCGGTTCAAAAAACTAACTCATCACCACTTTCTCAAGGGCAACTAGACACAGGCTAAAATGCTGGCTAGCCAGTGATACCCAAATCCCATGAATGAATAGGAATAAATGAATGAAAAAGCCCATAGTAACATTCTGAGGTACTTATCCTGAAGGGCACCTATACTCAAGTTTATTTGGTTTAAAAAACGTCTGTTGCAAGTCGACTTCAAATAATATCTTTTATCACTTTCTTGTAGTAACTGATTCTGTAAAGTTATAACAATTAGTATATATTTTTAAAAAGCTAAATTTGTTCATTCCATTTTATGTTACTGCTTGCTTTATTTTTAGGAAATGAACTGGGGCAAGATCTTACGGTCCCCCTATGGTGGGTTTACAAACAGGAAGCCCAATTGTCTTCCCACTGTCCCCAGCTCCATTGTTGATAATTTTATAGAGGGTGGGTAAAGTCTCAGGCAGGCTGCCAATTTAAGGATCTTGAGGTCTATTATTGGCTACTTGAGTGCTGTTTACTGCCTGACTTCAATTTTGAAAGGGATAGAATGAGTGCAGAGCTGAATGAATCCCCAAGGGTTCCCTGCTCAGACTTCAAGCAGGAAGGTGGTGAATCAGATATCTCCACACTGGGCACACTCTGCCCCATGGGAATGCATCCTCCTCCAACCAGCCTCTCTATCAGGACCCTCATTGCCAATGAGCTTCATCTCTTTTCCCCTCCCTTCTCCTCTCCTCCCTGTTGTGGGACTCCAGTTACCTGGTCATGTGCTCTGGGAATTTTAAATCTATGGATTGCTTGTAGTCCCAGTCCTGGCCAATGTTGGCACTGCTGCTGCTGGGTCTACAGAGTTATTGGCCAATCTGATTGGCCTGAGAGCTCCCAGGTGGAGGTCAGCCCATGTGAGGGTTGAGATCCACACCTCCAGCCAATGAATGCACTTTGCCAGGTTAAGTAACTTTTGGGGCTTCTGAAGTTTCAAGGGAATCATTCTATCAACTCTTTGGCTGCAAAGAATCTGCCATCTGAAAAATCCTACGTGATGTTTATGTTACTTGCACGAGCCGGTGTGCATACATGGAGAACTCTCTTTTCCAAAATGTCTGCAGATGCCGGATCAGTTGAGACCGTCAAGATTATAATCAAGAGAGTTTTGTTACATTCGCAAGAGCTGTAGACGTAAATGGTGTTTATGGACAGATCAACCATGATCTAACTGAATAGTAAAACAGAGAAGTTTATAAGGTCTATGAGTTCCTATATATTCCCATCACATTACTATAGTATGTTTAAAAATATCACTAAAACTCTATCACAAATTAATTAAAATCAGATTTCTTTAATGGAACTGCCAGAGTTATGTAGTTCTGTGAAGTTGGTGGTCTGCATTTAAATTCCAGTAAGATGATTGTGTTCTTAAGGGTCCCCTATGATTACTTAGTGTATTAAATCCGTTCCCCACCATTTGCACATTTGTCAAATGGAGTCCATAAGTATTTCCCAAGATCTGAGCAAGTACCAGTCAGAGCACATTCATCGGCCCTGGATTGCCACTGACCGCAATCAATCAACTGCAGAAAATTTTAATGATCGCACTTTATCTTCAAGCTCTGAAAGGCTGAAATGGGCTACATACAATTTTATTTTAATTTGACAGTCATGATGGACACAGTGTGATTATTGTTTTGACTGAGCAGGCGGGACAGTGGAGTTGAATGTGAGTCTGGGTGGTTATTTAACTTCAGAATATAGGAATTCAGACAAAAGAGACCTTCTAAAGTGGGAAAATGGGAGGTTTAAAGATTCACATGGAATTGGGCAGAATACATATCAGAGAAACTTGCCAGCAAAAATACTGGTCTATTCCAATCATTCCATTTATACCTTCCCATTCTGCCTCTGCATTTCCCAATTGTTTTCTCTTTACATGCAATAAATATCTACTTAAATCCATCACTGTTTCAGTCACTTTGCTTTGTAACAAATTTCACATTCTGTGTCAAGGAATTTCTTCTAATTTGACCTGATCTGGTATTGGCGTCTTTTAATTATGCCTCACCATTGCCCAACATCTCTACACTCTCCCCCCCTCACTATACCAAGCCCACTTGTCTGATCTCGCCTACAAATAGGACCCATTTCTCTACAATCACTCCATCAAAACCCCTTCATGACATTAAAGATATGTTTTAATTTAAAGTAAAAAAAAATGCAGGGCCAAGGAGAAATAGCAAGAGAGCCAGACTTATTTCTGAACTTTTCCAAACAAAAACAATGATCCGAATGGCCTCCTCTGTATCCTATGTTTTGACAGAAGCAACTTTTAAGTTTATGTTCTGATGCAGTGGGAATGGAGTGGGGAGATGTGGGGATAACTTGTAAAGTGGAGGGAACCCCAGAAATCTGGGTGCTGCGTAAGTGCTTTAAGACACTGGAGCAACCTTGCAATGATGTCCTGGAGCTGCTCTTCACTGGACATAAAAAGCACCGGGTGGGTTGACTCCAAGCGTGTAGAATCCAAGAACTGTCTTTCAATAATGTAACAATAAGATTTGAGCCTGATGTATCAGTGAATGGCATGTATTGTATGTTTAGTCTGCATATGTAATAAACAGTCGTCCAAAGACCTCCAAGCCTAAAGTCTTCTCTTCAACCAGCCTGTCTCAAACTCAAACTCATGGATGTTGGCATTAAACCAAACAACAAAAGATTGGATTTCTTGAATGTTTCTAAGACTTGGATTGGCTTTGCTTTTTCTTTCTCCTTTCCAGAATGAAGAGCTACAGCCTGCTCAACCTCCCATGGTACAAATTGAACCTTCTCAGTTCTGGTAACAACGTTGTAATGTTTTTCTGCACTTCCTCCAGGACTTCCAGATTGTTTTTACAATATATGAAGAATGAAACTGTTCACAGAACTCCAAGTGTGGTCTAGCCAAGGTTCTGTGTAAATGTATTCCCTACTTGGAAGGTAAGAAAGTAAATGGCAGGTAGCAGAATGAGCTAAGGATCACTGGGAGAAGCAACACAGGTTTACTAGTCCATAAATGGTGCCAAGTGCAAGGATTCATTTCCACAATTTGGCTTGAATATTTGACATGAAAGAACACAATGCAAAGTCCAGGAATTTTAAGTTAATGGCTTCATCCTAAAGTTAAACACGCATGAAAAATAATAGCACTAACTGTCTATATAATTGAGAAAAATTAGAAATGTGGAGTGAAGAAAGTATAAATGTACAATTACACAATGCTGTGATTAATCAAAGACTTTCCGAAAGTTGAGAAGTATTTGAAATTAGAGATCAAATTTCCCAATAGCCTATCGATTACCTTAGTCTCGATGTATAAGAGTCAGGTGAATGCCAAAGAGGCCATTAAGGAGTCCCAGACCATTACAACAGCATAAATAACTTAACTTGCATTGTTCTTCTGCTACTGGCTGCACTCCTCTGTAAAAGTATATGAATTTCCCCAGGGGAGCAACACACACATGTCTGCCATTGGATAAAGACTTCTTGTTGCAGGAAAGTAAATGTTAGGGGTGATCATTTTGTATGATCTGGTCTCGTTTGTGTCTCTGATTAACAGCAGGTAGCACCCATGTGAAATGGGAGAACGGTGCATGGAAATCAGTTTCCTGAGACAGAGACAATATTTCAAGTTAAGTCTGCACAGTTCACTGCAGAGTTTGTACAGTCATTATGGACTGTGAGATTTGGATACTAAGCAAAATTGGCCAGGGCTGACTGTGTATGTTTTTGATTACTTATCACATGACAATCATGCAGAATCCTATGTGCAAAATAATTGGCATTCCCAATGTAAAGAAAATACAAGCCACCATATACAACAACACACAACCTTGAATACAAAAACATTTGATTCTCATAGACAAAAAAAACCATGAAATTACCATATACAGGAGCTCAGAGCCCAAAAAAGACACCTCACCCACACAAAACTTAGTCGCTGTACACTCCTGGGATACACTTCTGAAATTTTATTCTGAACTTTTATTTCTTTATTCATCTAACTTATTACGATGATTTTATACTTTTGAAGTTCTGTAATGCTGAACTTCTTAGTTCTTTATTTTTCTAATTTTTTTCCCAAGAATTTGTACTCAAGAATCTGTACCGAGGTACCTTTGTACCTAAAATGATGCCACAAGTGGCGACTTGTCGACTTTTCACTGTTCGCATGTGACAATAACACTAATTCAAATTTTAAAAATATCTCATTCACTGAAGAAAATGACACATCCACAAAATGTACCTGGCTCCTTCCCCCTCTTCACAGCCTCCCTTTTCCAGAGATGTGAGGATACTGCTGCCTGCTTTGGCAGTTGGAACCCTCAACTCATTTAAGGTGTAGCTGGATCTGAACGAGACGTGCTGTAACCTACAAGGCCATGGACCAGGTACTGGAATGTTGGATTCAGATGAATGACTAACTCTTTTTCTGGCTGATGGGCTGAATTGCCTCTTTCTGCACTGTAACTTTTCTACAATTCTATGGATTATTGGCTTCTTTCTCCCTCAACCATATAAAAGAAACCAGAGGCTGGAGAGCTGGGAAAGGCTGAACATTAACCAGTCAGTATGTGACAGCAACTTCAAGCAACTGCTTGAACTTGGCAGGGTGGGAGGGGGAGTTGAAGTGTCCGGCCACAGGGCAGTGGGGTTGTTTAATGTGTGTGTCCCGGAGATGTTCTCTGAACATTCTGCAAGTAGGCCTCATGTCTCCCCAATGTAGAGGAGACCACATCGAGAGCAATGGACACAGTAGATGACGAGTGTGGAGGTGCAGGAAAATCTCTGTCAGATGTGGAAGGATCCTTTGGGCCTAAATGAATGAGGGCATGATAAATGTGATGATTATAAATGTTGCCAATCCATAATGTGGTTATGAGTTGCCAGTTTGTCCCTTGTGTCCAATGTTGCTATGGAAATACAATGAGGTGGTGATTAAATTGAATGTCAGCAGAAAGCCACAGATCATCTCCAACCTTCCACTGACAGCAAGAAGCCTGGGCAGAAGCCAGAGTTCTTTTGGGAAGTATAAGTGACCTGAAGATATTTAAACCAAGGAATATTCAGTGGCTAAGTCTACATTAGACCTGTAGGCTTATCTTGCAACACTGGGCTATGGGAGCTTGTAGTTTTTAGATCAGAGTGGTGCTGGAAAAGCACAGGATGTCAGACAGCATCCGAGGAGCAGGAAAATCGACATTTTGGGCAAAAGCCCTTCATCATCCTCTATTCCTGATGAATGGCTTTTGCCCGAAACATCGATTTTTCTGCTCCTCGGATGCTGCCTGACCTGCTGTGCTTTTCCAGCACCACTCTGATCTAAACTCTGGATTTCAGCATCTGCAGCCCTCACTTTTGCCTTTGGGAGCTTGCAAACATCTCTCATAAATCTTCAGGCTGAGATACGAATATAGGTACAACCAATTGCATGTTCCATTACTTCCTCATTGATCCTCAGAGTCTTGAATTTATCTCAACATCCTATTTTTCTCCCCCCTAGTATCACAAGTGCAGAAAGAGGCTCCAGTATTTATTCAGGACCATGAAAATCATGGGAAATATAAGGTTTCTAGGCAGGCAATGCTGGATTTTCACAAATTCCTGGAGGTTTTGTGCACATTTATAAATAGCTGGTAGAACTCAGATGCAGAAGTTCAACATCCAATTCCAGAAGAACCCAGTTTTGCTGGCCGGTTTAACGAGTTAGCGTGTGATTCACACCTGAAGGAAACTCAAATGCAGCAAGATCATTTGAAGTCAGTACTAAGTTCAAACAGACGACCTTTCCACTATAGCAGAGACCTAGCAAAGAAGTCACAATTTTTTGGAGTAGACAAAAATGTACATGAAGGGCAAATTCTGGGTAATCCAAGATGGAAAAATTTCTGGCTGTAACAGGCTGCTCCTTCTTTGAGGTATTTTAGGTGTTGGAGGTGATTTCCTCAAATTCCAGGAACAGCAATTACTGTTTTATATGCTGTTGCATTGTTTTGAAACTTTGGAGAAAAAAAGTCAGAACTACAGCACTTTCAAAAGGTAGAGTAACAGACAAAGGCAGCACATAGTGAGGTCAGTACAGGAGAGAGAGAGAGAGAGAAAGAGAGAAAAAGAAACCCACATTGATAACTAACACAGCAGTGAACCTGCACAGTTACTGCCTTTGCTGTTTGAATTCATGTATCACTGGACATCGGAGTGCGTCTAGGAAAATTTAAAAAATGTGAAATTCACAACTAATCTTTGAAGAACCTGTTTGGGAGAGGTCGCAGCACAGAAACAGATAAGTGAATATTTTTAAGTGTGGCCCACAGAAAGTCTGCAGTAGTGAATAGAGTGTGTTCTTTCTTGATTGTATGTTTTATTGAGCTATGCTTCTTGATTAAACTTAAAAATATAAGCCATAAGTATTTAGTTAGCCTGGAGCAGTGTTTTGTAAATGAATAAGACTGTGCTATTTTCTGGGTCTGTAGATTTAAAGAAACAAAAATGGCCTTTAGTAAAGTGATGTGCTCTTGTTGTTGGATGTGGGAGTTTCGGGAGAGTTTACGGGCTACTGAGGATTATATATGCAATAAATGCCATTGGTTGCGAATCCTATTATATCGAATGGATCAGTTGGAGAGACAGGAAGAAGCAAAGAGAAATTTACAAGAGCAAGGGGATGTGATGGATGGCGGTTATAGGAAGGGAAACAAGTTGCAGATACAGTCACATAGATGGGTTAACTCCAGGAAAGTAAGAGAGGTAGGCACGTAGTGCAGGAGTCTTCTGCGGCTATCCCCATTTCAAACAAGTATGCTGTTTTAGAAAATGTAGGCGGTGATGGATTCTCATGAGAATATAGCACAAACAGCCAAGTTTCTGTATCAAGACTGGCTCTAATGCAATGAGGGTTACGTCAGGTTCCAAGTGATCAATTATCTTAAGGGACTCTCTAATTTGAAGCTCAGACAGATGTTTCTGTGGCCAGCAGTGAAAAATCAGAGTGGTGTTTTGCCTCCCTGGTGCCAGGATCAAGAATGTCTTAGAGAGGATGCAGAATGTTCTCAAGGGGGAGAGGGACCAGCAGGAGGTCATTGTACACATTGGAACCAATGACATAGGAAGGCAAAAGGATGAGATTCTGAAGGGAGAATATTGAGAGCTAGGCAGGAATTTGAAAAGGACATCCTCAAAAGTAGTAATATCTGGATTACTCCTGGTGATATGAGTTAGTTAGGGCAGGAATAGGAGGATAGAGCAGATGAATGCATGGCTGAGGAGCTGGTGTATGGGCAAAGGATGCACATTTTTGGATCATTGGAATCTCCTCTGTGGGTAGAAGTTACCAGTGCAAGAAGGATGGATTTATACCTGAATTGGAAGGGGACAAATATACTGGCAGGGAGATTTGCCAGAGTTGCTCAGGAGGATTTAAACTACTAAGGTGGGTGGGGTGGGGGGAGGGGGAACCCAGGGAGATAGTGAGGAAAGAGATCAATCTGCGAGCAAAGGTGGGTCAAACAGTCAGGGCAGACAGGGAGAAAGCATAGAATAAGGTCGGACTGATAAATTAAATGGCATTTATTTCAATGCAAGAGGCCTAACAGAGAAGGCAGATGAACTCAGGGCATGGCTAGGAACATGAGACTGGGATATCGTAACAATTACAGAAACATGGCTCGGGGATGGACAGGACTGGCAGCTTAATGTTCCAGGATATAAATGCTACAGGAAAGATAGAAAGGGAGGCAAGAGAAATGGGGGAGTGGCGTTTTTGATAAGGGATAGCATTACAGCTGTACTGAGGCTGGAAATACATCCAGGGAAGTTAGTTGGGGGAACTCAGAAATAAGAAAGTGATAATCCCCTTATTGTGATTGTATTATAGACCCCTTAATACTCAGAGGGAAATTGAGAAACAAATTTGTCAGGAGATCTCAGTCATCTGTAAGGATAATAGAGTGGTTATGGTAGGGGATTTTAACTTTCCAAACATAGACTGGGACTGCCATAGT
>NC_057711.1:25060168-25082239 GCF_004010195.1 Chiloscyllium plagiosum | reverse complement strand
GGAGAGGCTGAACAGGCTGGGGCTGTTTTCCCTGGAGTGTCAGAGGCTGAGGGGTGACCTTATAGAGGTTTATAAAATCATGAGGGACATGGATAGGATTAAAAGACAAAGTCTTTTCCCTGGGGTGGGGGTGGGGGGAGGTGGGTGTCCAGAACTAGAGGGCATATGTTTAGGGTGAGAAGGAAAAAACCTGAGGGGCAACGTTTTCACACAGAGGGTGGTACATGTATGGAATGAGCTGCCAGAGGAAGTGGTGGAGGCTAGTAAGATTTCAACATTTAAAAGGCATGGGTATATGAATAGGAAGGGTTTGCAGCGATATGAGTCAGGTGCAGGCAGGTGGGACTAGATTCGGTTGGGATATCTGGTCAGCATGGACGAGTTAGACCGAAGGTCTGTTTCTGTGCTGTACATCTCTATGACTCTCTGACTCTAAATGTCATGAAGTTAATTTATTTAAACGCCCAGCCCTTTAAAAGTTAAAACTTGCTGCCTAATCAGTGAAAGTTTTAAAAAAAAAAATCCAATTTAGCCATTACAATAGCTGTTTGCTACATTTCAGTGTATTCCCTGGTTGCTTCCTATAAGCAACAATTATGACATCAATTTGATGCTTCTTCCTCTCCCGACGTCCCCAGCAGTACCCTTCCACTGACACTCTCATCCATTTGGCTGAACTGGTCCTCACCGTTAACAATTTCTCCTTCAAATCCACCCACTTCCTTCAGGCCAAAGGGGTAGCCATGGGCGCCCACATGGGCCCCAGCTATGCCTGTCTCTTTGTTGGCTACGTAGAACAGTCCATCTTCCGTAGTTACAATGGCACCACTTCTCACCTCTTCCTCCGCTACACTGATAACTGCATCGGTGCCTTCTCATGCTCCCGCAAGGAGGTTGAGCAGTTCATCAACTTCACCAACACATTTCACCCAACCTTAAATTCACCTGGACCATCTCTGACACTTCCCTCCCCTTCCTGGACCTCTCCATCTCCATCAATGATGAGTGACTTGACACTGACATTTTTTACAAACCCACGGACTCCCACACCTACCTGGATTACATCTCTTCCCACCCTACCTCCTGCAAAAATGCCATCCCTTATTCCCAAATCCTCTGCCTCCACCGTATCTGCTCCCAGCAGGACCAGTTCCACCACAGAACACACCAGATGGCCTCCTTCTTTAGAGACCACAATTGCCCTTCCCACATGGTTAAAGATGCCCTCTAACGCATTTCATCCACATCCCGCACCTCCGGCCTCAGACCCCACCCCTCTAACCATAACAAGGACAGAACCCCCCCGGTGCTCACCTTCCACCCTACCAACCTTCGCATAAATCACATCATCCGCCGACATTTCCGCCACCTCCAAACGGACCCCACCACCAGGGATATATTTCCCTCCCCACTCCTTTCCGCAAAGACCATTCCCTCCGTGACTACCTGGTCAGGTCCACACCCCCCAACAACCCACCCTCCCGTCCTGGCACCTTACCCTGCCATCGCAGGAATTGCAAAAACTGTGCCCAGACCTCCTCCGTCACCTCCGGCCAAGGCCCCATAGGAACCTTCTACATCCATCAAAGTTTCACCTGCACATCCACCAATGTCTTTATTGTATCCATTGCTCCCGATGTGATCTCCTCTACATTGGGGAGATTGGACACCTTCTCGCAGAGCACTTTAGGGAATATCTTCGGGACACCCGCACCAATCAATCCCACCGCTCCGTCGCCCAACATTTCAACTTCTCCTCCCACTCTGCTGAGGTCATGCAGGTCCTGGGCCGCTTGCACCGCCGCTCCCTCACCACCCGATGTCTGGAGGAAGAACGCCTCATCTTCCACCTCGGAACACTTCAACCCCAGGGCATGAATGCAGACTTCACCAGTTTCCTCATTTCCCCTCCTCCCACCTTAATCCAGTTCTAACCTTCCAGCTCAGCACTATCCTCATGACCTGACCTACCTGTCAATCTTCCTTCCCACCTATCCACTCCACCCTCCTCTCTGACCTATCACCTTCAAGCCCACCCCCATCCATCTATTGTACTCTTTGCTACCTTCTCCCCAGCCCCACCTCCCTCCCATTTATGTCTCCACCCTGGAGGTTCCCTGCCTTCATTCCTAATGAAGGGCTTTTGCCCGAAACGTTGATTTTCCTGCTCCTCAGATGCTGTCTGACCTGCTGTGGTTTTCCAGCACCATTCTAACGTAGACATCAATCTGATTGACAGCTCAAAGAGTTTTTTGAATGATTAGCTGTCTATGATGTGGAGATATTAATAGATGGTATTAAACACACAAGACTTAAATTTTTGAATATGTTTTAACAAATTTTTTTTTAAATATAGTAAAGATGGCAATTGATATTTAAATTTTTTGTCTCAACATGGAAATAAGATGTCTATTTAATATTAAAAAGAACTAAGGATGCTGGAGATCTGAAGAAAAGAACAGAAATTGCTGGACAAACTCTGCAGGTCTGGCAGCATCTGTGGAAAGAAAGCAGAGTTGACGTTTTGAGTTTGGTGACTTGTCAGAACTGAATTTATTTACTTGGCAACAAAAGAATGGTAACATAGACAAAAGTTAAGATCTACAAAGCAGTGACTGAGAGCTTGGTGGCAGCAAATTCAACTGAGGCCTTCAGAAGAGAATTGAATAATTCGAATTTGAAGAGGCCTCTGTCTGTGCATTCATCACTCTGTGGTTCGGTGCCCAGTGACTTGGCAGCAACAAAAGTAGAAAGGTTTTGTAAATTGACAGGTTTTGGCCTGTTGAATCCAGTCATAAACATGTTTTGGAAACCAGGATCCTGCTGGGACGACCATGATTTGGAAACCAGGATTTACTGAATTAAAGTGAGGGGGTTACTATAGTGGATTTGATATTTGTTGCTTAAACAGTTCACATCTTTCATTCTTAATGCAGAGCCAGATTGGCCAACTCTGCTTGATATGTCAATCGTCAACATGTTATTCTCAACATCCGTGGCTGTTGTACCTGTTTCTTTTATACCTGATAATTGTAAGATCACAAGGTCATAAGGTGTAGGCCATACATCTCATCGAGTCCACTCAACCGTTCTATAGGATCATAACTAATCTAATCATCCTCTACTCCACTTGCCTGCCTTTTCCCAATAACCCTTGATTCCCTAGAAATCTGTCTATCTCAGCTTTAAATATTCCTAACAACTCAATCTCAACAGACATGTGGTAAAGAATTTGACAGATTCACTACTCTCTGAGAGAAGAAATCCCTCCTCTGTTTTAAATGGAGAGCCCTTTTCCCAGAAGGGGAAACGACCTCTCCACATCTTCCCTGTCAAGCCCCGTTAAAAACCTTTATCTTTCTATAAGGGTCCCTTGCATTTTTCTAAACTCCAATGAACATAAGCCCAAATTACTTAAACCCTCCTTATAAGAAAATACTTCCATATGTGGGGTTAACCTAGTGAATCTTCTCTGGCCTGCCTCCAATACCAATACATCTTCCCTTAGGCAAGGAGACCAAAACTATTCATATCACTACTCACCACTTTTATTTTCCATCTTGGTAAATTCAGGTGGATTGTCATTTTCATCAGCAATGATAATTTTAATATGTCCTGAAAAACATGAGTTTAAAAATTTAGTCAGAGATCTCTTCGAGAGAACAAAGTGGAGATTGATCCAAACAAAGCTGGCTGATGGATATCACAAAGTGGTTGCAGATGAGTTACAGTAAATGTATGAAGGTCATGTAAGACAGTCAAATGTTACATACCAATAAGACAGATCTCCTGGTAGGAATAGGTATATGCTCTACAGAACAAGAACTATTGTAATTAATAATGGAAATCTCTTAACACATCCAGTGGAAACTGTTGAGAAAAGCTCTGTAGAGTTTAGTTGGTATTTAACTGAAGTATTGATAAAATTAATGAGAGATTATCACCTCTTTAAAAAATAACACACAGATATCATTTCTTTACATTATCTGTGCAATACTTCAGACATGGGAATTCTATCATACTAGTAAGAACTAGGTAAATTTTGAGGGGTGAGCTGGTGAGTGTTGATTGTTCTGATGGGAAGGTGATTGTGGATGGACCGGCAATAGGCTTTGAGATTTGGATGTATTATTCATAATTGTGATCATTGAGAAAAATGAAGGATTCTGGAAGGGGCAGCGCATTGCTCTCAAATTTTGAGAAAAAGAGCCTTTCACAGACAGTTAAGAAACCAAAGGCTATTTTAGGTATCTACCTCAACAATGGGTCTCATATTCTTAGCAATGGGCTCAATACCAGAGCAGATTGGGTGCACACTGTGTCGATACTTTAATGCTTTAAAAATCTAAGCAGTGCACACAAATTTCAATCTCTACTTGTGGAGAAAGCACGTAAGCAGTTTCTAAACCACTATGCAAGTAGAGCTGACCTTCTTCACTCATGTTTGAAGAAAGAACAGTGTTGTAGTCCACAACTTGTACTCTGAGTTGAACAGCCTGGACACTTTCACGGTCAACAGACCCACTGTAAAGCAAAGACCCTGATTGCTCCATCACTTGAAACCAGTTTTTACAGAGTGAACTATTCAGCCTTTCTCCCTTCTCATCGAGACACTCAGTCCCTTGAATAAAGAAGTGCAGTTCTGCATCAGTGTCTGGATCAAAAGCTTGAATGGCAGTAACTGTTGCATTAATTCTTCCATTTTCACTTGCAAACACATCAGAGAGTGAACTTCCAATCAGAACAGGAGTTTCATCATTGACGTCCAAGATATCCACTTCAATGGTCATGTAGCCGGTGTTGGGGTTGAACCCAAAATCGTTGGCAGCCACTTTCAGTCTATATTTACGTGGTCCACCATCATAATCAAGTCTATATTCTGGATTTACCCGGATACATGCAGCAGGTTGATGTAGCTCTATCTTCTCAGTGCTGACAATAAACTGTCCCCTGGCCCCATCTTCAAGACTGTAGATCAACAATCGGTTTGGATCAGTTACATCATTATCCGAGGCCCAAATGGAAACAATGCAATGATCTGGAATAAAAAAAACTCAGTGAACTTTTTTTGAAATATCATCAAAACTAAGTATTTCCATTCGCGGACCATAAAAGCAAACTTCCATTTGTAAAGCCACAACATGCACATTCTGTTCCATTTAACTTCATGTAGGATTTAAAATGTGGCATCACAAGGGATTTTGGGTTGGACTTTCTGTTTCTGTTTCTGTGGAATCCCTGATGTGGCAGATTCTGAGAGAACTGCCTGGGTGATTGAAGATTCTGGTCAGGCAGCATCTGAGGATCAGGAGAGTGGACATTTCGAGCATAAGCTCGGCATCATTCCTGATGAAGATGTTTTGCTCGAAACGTCAACTCCACTGCCCCTTGGATGCTGCCTGACTGGCTGTGCTTTTCCTGACTCTGATCTCCAGCATCTGCAGTCCTCACTTTCTCCCAGATTGAAGATTCCGCAGGGCAGTTCCATGGTACTTGGAACCCTCTGAAAGTACCCATTTAAATCAGATAATTTGGAAGGTCCTGCTGTGGTTAATAGTTCCTTGGGAAACTTAGATGATTAGAAACTTGGATAACTAGAAAGTTTACATCCCTAGCTTACCACACCCACCTTCAACTACACCTCCCCTTACACTCCTCAGACCCTCTCCCCCCGAAGCTGATACGTCTTTTCCCCTCAATGGACTCTGACACACCTCTGTCCCCTGGAAATCAACTATCACTCCTATTTTGCCACTAGAGCACAGACACTCTCCTTACCTCCCCATTCCCAAACTCATGAACGACAAAATATGGAGTCAACAATCCACAGAATTGCCCTTGTTTGATGATTGTACTTTAAATGGTGCTAAACTATATTCAGCAGGTAGATTGAAAAAATAAATATTTTGCACTTATATCAGTACAGCTGGTGTCATCCAGTGATCTTTATCAAGTTTAATGTAATATGTGCAATGAGGATTGATAGAAGGGCTTTTGCCCGAAACGTTGATTTTCCTGCTCTTCGGATGCTGCCTAAGCTGCTGCGCTTTTCCGGCACCACTCTAATCCATATTTCATTTCTATGACTGGACTCCTGACCTCAAATTTCTTGGAACTTTTTTCTTCAAGTATCGCATCAAGATCCCAATCTGAAACTTAAGGGAACTCTCATTTCCTGGTTTGGTTGCATGAACCTCTGGCGGCTGTTCCAGTCTACCAGAGAAAAGAAAGGTAGGAACCGCCTTAATGCTTAGGTTGCAATCATGGCCGGGACTGTTTTAAAAAATGATTTTTCTTTCACAAATGGTTTTTCTTTCAAAAGATGATCTTTAGATCAGCTCGCTTCCAAGGGAAAAGACCCCTGAATGTATATCACGCCTTTCACCATCTCAGTAACAAAACGCTGCAGCCACTGTACTTTTGAACTGTAGTAATTAACTGCAACACTCAGTTTGCACATAGCAAAGTCCCACAAAGAGCAGCAGGTCAGGCCAAGATATTCCAATGGTCATCACAGCAGACGGAATCACGTGTAAATCCCGACACAACTGACTCCAAGGGAATTGCCCAGGAAACTTAAAATTCCAACGGACAATTTCACAGAGTCTGGAAACCCTCCAAAATGGCCCTTTGAAGTTGTGATAGTAACCCCAGGAAATGTTGGAGGATTGAATTTTGAATTCCTGAGTAACTATTAAACTGAACCAGCGAGTCACCCTAATTCACACCACTAACCACACCTGCACCCCACCCCTCCCCGAAGACTCTCAACACTCTGCTCGACCAAACAATCTCTTACTACTTCTCACTCCATGGCCTAAACTGACATTCCCCTACGCCCCAACTCCAACCACCCCACCCTCCAGCCCAACCCTGTCAGCCCTGACACAGCAAGAATGTAAATGCATTGGAGGTGGTTCTGAGGAGGCTTATTAGATCGATATCTGAGAATGGGTCATTTGTCTTATGAGGATAGGTGAGGCAAGCTGGGATTGTTTCTACTGGAGTTTAGAAGAGTGAGAGGTGCCTTGACTGAAGTGTGCAAGATTCTGAATGTTAGACCATAAGACCATAAGACATAGGAATGGAAGTAAGGCCATTCGGCCCATCGAGACCACTCCGCCATTCAATCATGGCTGATGCGCATTTCAGCTCCACTTACCAGCGTTCTCCCCGTAGCCCTTAATTCCTCTAGACAACAAGAATCTATCAATCTCGGCCTTGAAGACATTTAGCGTCCCGGCTTCCACTGCACTCCATGGCAATGAATTCCACAGGCCCACCACTCTCTGGCTGAAGAAATGTCTCCGCATTTCTGTTCTGAAATGACCCCCTCTAATTCTAAGGCTGTGTCCACGGTCCTAGTCTCCTCGTCTAACGGAAACAATTTCCTAGCATCCACCTTTTCCAAGCCATGTATTATTTTGTACGTCTCTATTAAGTCTCCCCTTAATCTTCTAAACTCCAACGAATACAATCCCAGTATCCTTGTTCTTGACCAGTTGCACATGGAAAGAATGTTCCTTTTGTGAGTGGCCTCAGATCTAGTGGACCCTGTTTGAAAATTTGAGGTCACCCTATTCAGGTCAGAGATTTGGGGCAGCACATTGACTCAGTCTTTAGTACTGCTATCTCACAGCACATGGGACCTGGGTTCGATTCCATCTTTGGGCAACTGTCTGTGTGGAGTTTACACATTTTCCCCTTGTCTGCGTCGGTTTCCTCCCACAGCCTCAGGCAACTGACTCTGTAGAGTTTGCACATTCTCCCCGTGTCTGCATGGGTTTCCTCCGGGTGCTCCGGTTTCCTCCCACAGTCCAAAGATGTGCAGGTCAGGTGAATTGGCCATGCTAAATTGCCCATAGTGTTAGGTGAAGGGTAAATGTAGGGGTATGGGTGGGTTGCGCTTCTGCGGGTCGGTGTGCACTTGTTGGATCGAAGGGCCTGTTTCCACACTGTAAGTAATCTAATCTAATCTAATGTGCAGGTTAGGTGGGTTGGCTATGCTAAATTGCCCATAGATTCCAGGAATGTACAGGCTAGTTGGATTAGCCATGGGAAATGCAGGGTTACAGGGATAGGATAGGAGGTGGGTCTGGGTGGGATGCTCTTCCGTGGGTCAGTGTGGACTCAATGGGCCAAATGGCCTGCTTCCACACTGTAGGGATTCTATGAGGAGTATTTATTTTCTCTCGAAGCGTTTGAGCGACTTTGAAACTCTCTGTCCCTGAAGGCAGTGGAGATGGTATCATTGTATTTTTTTAAAAACAGAGGTGGATAGATTTTTGTTAGGCAGGGGAATCAAGGATGCTCGGGCTAGATGGGAATGTGGGACTCAAAACACAAACAGATCAGCTGTGATCATATTCAGTGATGGAGCAGGCTCAATGTGACAAATGGTCTATTTCTGGCCTTATTTTATATTTTCATAGTTAAAAATCACACAACACTATGTTATAGTCCAACAGGATTATTTGGAAGCACCAGCTTTCGGAGCACTGCCCCTTCATCAGGTTGTGAAGTATAAGATTGTAGGACACAGAATTTATAGCAAAAGTATACGGTGTGAACTTATATATTGAAAAAGAACTGGATTGTTTGTTAAGTCTCTCATCTTTTAGAATGGGCATGTTGGTTTCAGTTCTTTCATATATAAATCCCAGCTCTTTCTTAAAGTTACATTCTCAAGTGAACTTTAACGATAGGTGCCATATTGGCCCAGATAATGCATTGAAGGTGTGAGGAGCCTTGTGTGAGGTTGTCTGTGCCCCAATATTCAGACTGATTCTAATCTAAATATTTTCATTTGTATGTTTCCAGCTCACCTACATCCCAATCTATCACCCCTGTGTCTCCCCCATCCTTGACCCAACCCCAGTGAAGCCAACCCAGCCACTCAGACTGCTGGCCTCTGACTGATTCTAAGCACTCATCCATTCACCTGGCACCGTTGAACTCTACACACTTTACACCCTGCCCTTCACCTCCACCCCCACCCCACTCAAATGGCATTCTAATTCTCTCACCCTTCCACCTTTCCCACCAGATACTTAACCTCCCTCATCTATCTTGCACCATAATCTCTCTCAAAGCTGACATTATAAATATCCACTTACGCTCCAACCCCCACATCACCATTCTCTGACTTACTTTATGTGTATATCCTTTCACAATGACTGTCAATGAGGCTGTCAATGGTTGGGTACATAACAGCAGAGAATGTACATCCAACCATGATCTTCCCTGCTTCTGGATTCGAGGATTCCTGGACAGGTCTGTAACAGGAAGTCCCTGTCAAGAATCTCCAGCACAGAAGACATCAAAAGGTAAGTGGGCAATTTTAAATCCAACCAGGTTGGGACATGGACTTTCTGACTCTGATCAGAATTTCTGGAATTGAAGACACAATTTCACTCAAACAAGTGTATATAAATACCTGTATTTCAAAGTAAGGCAAAATGTGGACAATTTTGCACATGGCGACTCAACTATATGGAGGGATAGTCAGCATAAATGACCAAAGGGATGTGGATTACTGCATTTAATATGCAACTCTCTTATACTTGAAAACCTGTGATCTTTTAACCATGAAACTGGTGCATGCCCAGGTAACAGAAATGTCTGTGTGCAAATGTGACGGAAATTCCAGATCCTTACGTGGAATCACATTTTTCACATTCCCTATTTGTTATTTCTGCAAATAATTGTTGCTATGATCTCATTATATAAAAACAAACATCAATTTTCCTGACACACTGACTAAATGTTTCTTCATTTTATAGCAGATAAATTTGATGAAAATTGGTTAATTTGGGGGTAAGATTTGATCATGTACTGAACTATTTGCTAACGTTTGAGTAAGATAATTTGGGTTTAATTTTTCATCCATCTCATAAATATATCTCTTACCGAGCTGATCTTCAGGTACAGCAACAAAAATGATGCTCTGGTTAAAAACTGGTTTATTGTCATTCACATCCTAGAATATAAAATTTAAATAATAGTTTAATTCACTTCAACAAAATACACTGACCAGGTACTAATTATTAATTTACTACAACGTTCTACCTTTTTTCACCTCTGTCACCTTTTGATAAAAAGAAATAGTAAATTGAATAATTATATGCAATATAAGTTTCAGGGATGTAGTAGGACACGCAGCTGCCTTAAGTTGGTCTGCCATTAGGACATGGCTGATCTGTACTTAGCTGCCCTTTCTTGTTTACAGTCCAAATCTCCTCATCCAATCCCTTACTTATCAATAATCCGATGGTCTCAGTCTTGAAAGTTTCAATTACCACAACAGCCACAGCCTTTTGGGATCATTCTGCTCATTTATACTGCAACGACTCGAAAATCAAATAGGCCCTCCCTGGGTTTTGGCCTTTTGTTATATGGTTTTTATGCCCACATTCTTGAAGTTAGGGTCAGGGCAGATACTGACTGGAACATAGGAACACAGGACCAAAGGAACAGGAGGAGGCCATTCAGGCCCTTGAGCCTGTTCCACTATTTAACAAGATTATGGCCAATCTATGGCCTAGATTCACATACCTGTCTTTTTACTCCACCCACACTGTGCTATTTATACCAAGTGAGGAGCAGTTGTGCGACATCTTTGCAAGGTTGCTCCAGGGTGTTAAAACGCAAACACACCATGTAGTGCACAAAGTGGAAGACAATAGTCTAGATGAGGTCTGACTAAGACTGCCACTTCCAACCTTGCTATTGACATAAAAATGCTCCTGTGCTTGCACACAACACGGATAATAGGTTTGATGATCAGTGGTAAGTCAGAGTAATGATAAGATTTTAACAAAAGGCAAGATTTCAACATTTTTCTAAAGTCAAAATAGAATGGACAAAGAATTATGTAAGCAAATCTGTCGTATAAAACTTGCCACTAGCAACATTACTGTGTCAGTAAAACTCAATATGCAGAGCCGATCAGACTGCTTCGATAAGACAGGGTCTATGAATAATTGATCAACCTTATACTTTTCACAGAGCTTAATTTCTTGTTGCTTGACCAGCCATCAAAAATAGATAAAAAGAGAAATACATCTACCTTGTTTCTCTCTTCTTGAATTATTAAAATACTCCCCAGAGGATACGTTGATTTTATTGGAGCAGAGACTTAAGTTTCTAAAGAGTTTTGCTATAAGCATTACATTGAGAGCCTGACGAGTGTCTATCACTCCACGAGATATCTTATAATGAAATAGAAGCCACAGTACATTCTGTTTAAGTTCCAGAATAACTTTATGGAATGATCATGTCAGGACATCTTCAATGGCAGCAGGCAACTAGCTGACCAAGTGGTGAATGTGTCAACATTCTAATAGAAACGATCCAGTAGCATCTAGTAGACTGGTTCAAGGGACTGATTAGCCTACTTTTGTTCCTATGTTAGCTAATAATTTGTTGGTCTTTTTTAAGTAGCACAATATGATCTTTTACCTTAATAGGGGGCCAGAACCTCAGTTTAGCCTTTGAGCCAACAGAATGCTGCTCACATGACACTGAGTGGTAGAGCAAAGTGTGCAGAGGAGACTTAAAGTCTGCAGATGAATATAGGCAGGTTAAGTGATTGGGCAAGGGTCAGGCAGATGGAGTACAATGTTGGTAAATGTGAGGTCATCCATTTTGGTAGAAATAACAGCAAAGTTGGCTATTACTTAAATGGTGAAAAATTGCAGCATGCTTACTGGGCAGAGGGACCTGGGTGTCCTTGTGCATGAATCACAAAAAAGTTGGTTTGCAGGTGCAGCAGGTAATTAAGAAGGCAAATGGAATATTGCCCTTCATTGCTAGAGGGATGGTGTTTCAAAATAGGGAGTTTATGCTGCAGCTGTATAGGGCGCTGGTGAGGCCACACCTGGAGTACTGTACAGTTTTGGTCTTCTTACTCAATAAAGGATGTACGTGGCACCAGAGGGGTGGAGAGGAAATTCACGAGGTTGATTCCAGAATTGAGAAGGTTGCCTTATGAGGACAGGTTGAGTAGACTGTGACTGTACTCACTGGAATTTAGAAGAATGAGGGGGAATCTTACAGAAACATATAAAATTATGCAAGGAATAGATAGTATAGAAGCAGGGAGGTTGTTCCAACTAGCACATGAAACTAGAACAAGGGGCATTGCCTCAAAATAAGGGGAAGAAGATTTAGGACTGGGTTGAGGAAGAATCTGTGAAATTCCATGCCCTGTTGAGACGACCTTGCTGAAAGCTTTTAAAGCAAAGATAGATAGATTTTTGAACAGTAAAAGAATTAAGGACTATGGTGAGTGAGTGGGTAAGTGGAGCTGAATCCACAAAACTATCTTATTAAATGGAGGAATGGGCTCAATAGGCCAGATAGCCTATTCCTCTTCCTATTTCTGATATTCTTATGTTATGAAGAATTCTCTAATCTATACTTAAAGGTCAGACTAATTTAAGAAGCCAAATTCTGGAGCTAAATCCAAAGCCTCTGAGTCAGAGGTGAGATTCGTATTAAGGACTAACACCTTTGATGGACAAACGTGGACATAAGAGGTCATGGAGATGTAGAGTCAGCATTGGAGGTCATGGTGCGTATACAGTGAGGTTTGGGGCCATGGGGATATGTGATGGGCATGGAGCTGAGATGGGGATCATGGGGAATAGAGTGGGCATTGAGGTAAGGAGTGGGCATGGGGAAGTCACTCTGTAACCCATGTCAACTCCATGGGCCTGGGGGGTCTCAAAGGACAACGGAGTAGAATATTGGGGTATAGAGTGAAAATGGGGGTATGGAGTAGGCATAGGAAGTCACGGGGGTGCAGTGACATAGCAGGAGCAGTATGGAGTTGGCATGGGGAAGTCTTGGGGGTACAAAGTGCACACCAGGGGTATTAATGTATGCAGTGGACATAGGGTATGGAGTGAACATGAGGATATGGGGTGGACATGGGGAGGTCATGAGGTTATGGCGCAGACATGGAGAGATTATGGAGAGGACCTGGGGAAGTCATGAAAATATGCAGCAAACATAGAGGACATGAATATGTCATGGGGATATGGAGTGGAAAGGGACAGGTCATAAGGGTATGGAGTGGACAGGGAGACATCATGAGTGTGTGGAATGTGTATAGCACTGCTGAGAGGTGGGGAGATGAGGGAGGTAAGAGGTCGGTAAGGGTTTTACAGAGCTTCACAGTCAGTGTCTGACCTGGACAACATTCTAATGAAGAGAGACATTTCTTCTAATTTGCCTCCAAGCTGCTTTGGGAGGTGTTGCTGTGATTCCAGCCTGCCCCTCCCATCGCACCATGAAGTCAGTGTACGCAGGAATTAGCTGGCATTTGGCTGGATTGCAAACTGGACAAGTGTGCGTGCAATTCCAGTTTTGAGGATGAGAATCTGGACAAATTATTTCAGTCACTCAAACAGTTAATTCAGGATTAAAATGGAACGTGCGTAATTCCCACATTAGTCCATGACCTCACCCAACCATGGTTTCGGTGTTAGGGCAGGGAACAGCAAAAGCAACAGCCAGTTCCTCATCACTGAAGATTCTAATTGACATAAAATGGTTAGAGTCACCATGGAAACCATTTGCCATTTTTTCCAAGTTCCAGCTTCAGTAAATGGCCCGACCACTTTCCACCTGCACCTGCCCAAAATGGAATGAAAGCCCCAATTAATTTTCCGGCAACTAAGCGCAAAAAAAGTTTTTTTTTCTAATTTCTCTGGGGAGAGCTCTTTTCAAAAGAAAACTTTCTGAATTCTTACAGATGTGAGTCAACTTTGAAAAAGAAAGCCATTTGTTTAATCTTAGAGCCTGAGATTTGCTGGATGTTAATTGAGCTGTGGAATTTAAAAAGCATTTGCAGTGACCTGGACTTGAACAGGGTGGTAGCAAGGCAACAGCCTTAAAGGTTAACAGTCAAACATCAAAAATGTGCTCCAGGACTG
This sequence comes from Chiloscyllium plagiosum, assembly GCF_004010195.1. Taxonomy (NCBI): domain Eukaryota; kingdom Metazoa; phylum Chordata; class Chondrichthyes; order Orectolobiformes; family Hemiscylliidae; genus Chiloscyllium; species Chiloscyllium plagiosum. The sequence continues at coordinate 25,068,299 of NC_057711.1, read as the reverse complement.
AGACTACTCAGAGCTATTACCATTGGAATTCCACTCAGACACTGTTAAAGTGACACTTCTATTAGAAAATGGAGAGAAAAGAAAATCACTGTTTCATGTCATACCTCCACTTTGATGACAACCTGTACTGTAGAGCTATGTGCAGGATTACCACAATCTCTGGCTTGCACAGTTAAATTGATAATTCCATTCAAAGAGTCATCCATGGATTCTCTGTCCAGTGGTTTGACTGCAGATATTATTCCAGTGGAACTATTCATGGTAAAATGTTTAACAGGGTCCCCTTCAATGATTGAGTAAATAATGTTACTGTTCGGGGAGCCCTCCTGGTCCCTATCAAAAGCCTGTGAATGATAAAAGTCCAAGAATAGTGAAGCAGTCACAGCCTTTCAGAAATGAACATTTACTGGAAGTTGAAAGCTGATTAGTTAATGACTTGGATTTGTGTCAACTGTTGGCTACAACAGCTGCATTGTATCAGGAGGCTAACAGCACTCCTGGTGATTTAATGGCTAAGTGTTAATTGATCTGAGCCAATTCAGCAAATGCGTTCCACCCTTGTGTGGAACCTCACCTTATCCGAAGATAGAGCTGTGTAATTATGTTGACAGTTCATATTGCATTGGAACAGAATTGCTGGCTCAAATTGGGGCTAGCAGTATAAGAGAAACAAAACCCTGATTCTGTTTTGTTAACAGCAGCATTCCCATTGAAAAGTAAATCATACAGTTAATAAAATGGCTATTGATTTGTTATCACTGTACATTAATGTCCGAGATCAATTTTAACCCTTGGTGGATGAAACACATGATTTTCTTAAAGTAACTAGCTCTTGTATATTGTTGCATTTTTGCCAAAAGTGTGACCATGTGAAGACATTTTGAGGATTAGCTAAAGAGGAGTAAGAAAGAAGATGGAGCTGGAAACGAAAGGTATGGTGTATTATTATTCTGGTTCATGACTATTTTACTAGAGGGAGTGTTAGCTTACATTTTACCATTTTGGAAAAAAAAAATCAAGATGTGTTTCAAATTTTCTGTAGGTTAATCCTGCCTTTTATTTAGGGAAGATATAGAAAAACATTGCTTGTGGGGTCAGTCATAATTTTTATTTAAATCAAAATAGCCGATACTATGGGAACAAAATAAGGGAAGCCAGGGGTAGCAGAGAGGTGGGTGGTCTGGAGTGGGAATGGATTGGGGGTGGCGGTTGCTAAGTATGTGAACAGGGGCATGGGGATTAGAAACAATTAAAACCTATAATATATCTTATTGAAGCCATTCTCTGTTGCTGGCTCACTTACAGGCTCATTCAAACCATTCTAACTCACTTTGGAGATTTTCAGGATCAGTCCTTAACCAGCTGTCTGAGCAATAATGGATGAAAGGCTGGACAAACAAGTAAAATAAAGGACTATCCTTTAAATACAAGACAGTTGGTCACAGTGGTTTCAACATATTTTCACAATGTGACCACTTGCATAGAAATGTTTGACCCTGGGTTCTGTGTCCAAGTGGGGTAAGGTGGAATATATCTATCTAGGACCAGATTACAATGCAGATGAAATAGATTGCATTGGACAGTACAGTCCAATGTTCTGAGTAAACACCTTAGACTGTTTACAGAATCATAGATTCCCTGCAGTGTGGAAGCAGGCCAGTTGCCCCTCTAGCCCACACATCCCCCTACTCTATCCCTGCATTTCCAATGGTTAATCCACCTAACCTGCACCTCCCATGACACTGGACAATTTAGCATGGCCAATCCACCTAACCTGCACATCTTTGGACTGTGGGAGGAAACTGAAGGAAACCCATGCAGACATGGGAAGCATCGATAAACTTCACACAGGCAGATGACCAAGGGTTGAATCGAACCCAGGTCTCTGGTGATGTGAGGCAGCAGCACAAACCACTGAGCCACTACGCCACCCCAAAATTGATTATACGGGCTTAACTCTGCTGATTATCTATGTGTCTCATGTAATGCCAGAATGAAGGGACCAAAACTCCTTCCTAATGGCCGAAATCCTTTGATCTTGATTCAAATCCCTACTTCTGACCCAGTTCAGACAAAGAGTTACCTAGCTACCTTCTCAGAACTTTTTGGGCTTGATGTCCTCAGTCTTGGTGTGGGATAGAGATGGGGCAGGGTCAGGTGCCTGGATGGGGGCACGGGTGTTAGGGGTGTTTGGATGTCAGGAGGGTGTTGGATGTCAGGGTCAAGTAACATACATATATAAATAGGTATACATTCAGTTTTATGGTTTGCCAGGAGTTAGAAGGCTTTAATCCACTTAAGTTTTCCTGGGCAACTATTCAGAAGTCAGTTGGAAACTTCCAGCTATCCAGAGGATTGGAACAGAGCTCTGCAATATTCCAGATATTCACATGGTGCCTTTTCCCAATGGACCTCAACATCACAAACATGTCATGACCCATTCAAAAATAAAAACATTTCACTGGAATTTTCTTCATACCTGAACCTGGACAATATCTTTGATTACATTTTCCTTAATGAATCCAGTGTAACTATTTCTTTGGAAAATGGGTACTTCATCATTTGCGTCCGAGATGGAAACTTCTATCTGTACATTGGTTGCATGTCCTCCACCATCTCTAGCTTGTAGTATTGCAAAAAACTGCTGTCTCTTCTCTCTGTCCAAGAACATTTTATTTTTCACAAAGAATGTCCCAAGATGTGGGTCCACGTCAAACGTCTGCAATCTGTCATAATCAAAGCCAAATATAAACCATTATCTAACTTGTGATTCAGGAATAACATAAGAAATTGGATATAGTGTAGGCTATCAGCCCTTTCTTTGAGTCTGTTCTTCATTCATTAAGGCCATGACTGATATTCTACCCTAAACCCACCTACCCACACAATCCCCATATTCCTTAATTCTCTCTGTATCAAAAGATCTATCAACTTCTGGCTTGAATATTCTTAATAAATAAGTGTCAGCAGCCCTGTGAAGTAACGATTCCAACCCATTTGTGATCTATTTCATTTACTGGCACTTTGATTTTCATTCTTAAATTTTTAGTAATACCTTTCAAATAAAAGGTATTGAATACATTTCAACTTCCAGTCCAATAGATTGTTTTGGCAGACAAGCAACTTGACCAGATTCAATTCTTCCATTCCCCACAGAATGGCCATTTATGATGCTTAAGAACAGCTCCGGTAACCTGAATCTTGTGACTGAAATTAGCAGTTAACCATGTCACCTTTTTATGTGCAGGAATCATTTTGCAATTCGGATCCTGCCTGTTCGAATGCAAGTAGAATCACAGAATGATTACAGCACAGAAGGAGGCCATTTTCCTCTCCAGCTCTCCAAAACAGCATCATAACTTGGCACCATTCTCCTGACTTTCATTCTCCTGTCCTTGTTCATTATTTCTATTCAAATAAACATCTAATGCCCTTTTGAAGACTTCAGTGAACCTGCCTCCACCAAAATTCCAGATTTGAGCCACTCCTTGTGTAAAAAGTTTCTTTTTGTGCATCACATTTGCTCCTTTTGCAAGTCAACGTTAAATCAGTGCTGTCTTGTTGCTCCTCCTTCCTGACTTGCTGAGCTCGGTAAGTATTTAAATGCTTCTATGAGATCACCAGTTTATTTAAGTGTGCATTTTGTCCGCAAATCTCTTATGTTTCAATATTTGAATGGATGGTCTAACCAGACATAACCAGTTCTGAGGAAGGGTTACTTGACCCAAAATGTTATTTCTGATTTCTCTTTATGGATGCTGCCAGATGTGCTAAGCTTTTCCAGCAATTTCTGTTTCTGTTTCAGATAGAATTCTAACCATCCCATGTCCAATTTGAAGGTCAGGAGGATGTTCAAAGCATTCTGTCTTCAAATTTAATTTTTGAAATAACATCAGATCGAGCCAAGGTGGTCAGTTGGTACCAGTGTAAAAGTGGCACCGCACCACCCATCTTTAGATTTGTAGCCTTATTCATTTACAGGATGTGGACATTGCTAGTAAGGCCAGCATTTATTACCTATCAATGTTCTGTGCAATTCTGGTCTCCTTCCTATCGGAAGGATGTTGTGAAACTTGAAAGGGTTCTGAAAAGATTTGCAAGGGTATTGCCAGGATTGGAGGGTTTGAGCTATAGGGAGAGGCTGAACAGGCTGGGGCTGTTTTCCCTGGAGCATCGGAGGCTGAGAGGTGACCTTACAGAGGTTTATAAAATCATGAGGGGCATGGATAGGATAAATAGACAAGGTATTTTCACGAGAGGGTAGTGCATTAATGAAATGAGCTTCCAAAGGAAGTGGTGGAGGCTGGTACAATTACAACATTTAAAAGGCATATGGATGGGTATATGAATAGGAAGGGTTTGGAGGGATACGGACCAAATGCTGACATATGGGACTGGATTAGGTTAGGATGTCTGGTCAGCATGGATGAGTTGGACGGAAGGGTGTGTTTCTGTGCTGTACATCTCTATGACTCTGTTGCTTTTGAGAAGGTGGACAGTGCGTCATCTTCTGGAACGACTGCAGTTTATTCAGTAAACCCAAGGGTGGGTATATTCTTGGTGCTCATTTCTGCAATTGCTTGACATAACTGTGTGGTTTGCTGGTCTACTTCAGAGATAATGAATAATCAGCCACATTTCTGTGGAACTGCAGTCATCTCAAGGCCAGACCAGCTATGGATGCCAGATATCCTCCTGATTATGCTATTGAAAAATTCACTGAGAAAACTCTCACTCCATTGCCTAAGAAAACCATTTATTCATCCAGAAATGGACTATTCGGTAGCAATTAAAAAAGGCTCAGACCATAACACAAAACCAAAGAACAGTGAATGCTGGGGAAGCAAAACAAACAAAAACAGACATCGCTGGGAAACTCAGCAGGTTTGGCAGTGTCTGTGGAGAGGGAAACACAGTTAATGTTTTGAGTCCAGTCACCCATCATCAGAGCTCATATATATCAATAGTATTATATAAGTAACAGTGTTTTGTTAGTCACATCAAAATTGCTGGGAATATGGTCCTCTGTCCAGAAACAAATTGTTACCATATCAAGATGTAAATACTTCCTTCCTCCTGACTTCTGCAACACTTTGAGTGCAATGAAATTAACAAAATTGGTAATTCAACCTCAGAATCAGAGTGAACAGCTACAGCTAAAGATTAGGAAACTTACACGCTGTCAGATCCAAGAAGTTGATAGGTTATTCTGTGCAAATCTGAGCTATCAGCATCAGTAGCCTTTGTAAACATAAAGAGATGAATAAACAGATTGTATGTAAATAATTTTAAAATATATTTTAGTAAAATCTCTCTATAATTTCTTACCGTGATGCAAGTCACACTGTAGCCATTTGGACTATCTTCTGGGACTTCCAGTAGAAAATAATCTTGGTCAAATACAGGGCTGTTGTCATTTCTGTCTGTTATATCAACATGTACAATGGCAACAGAACTGAACATTTCTTGTGTCTCCATTTCAACAGCACAAATCTGAAAAAATAAAAATTGTACACTTTGATAAACTGTCATTCTAATTAAACAACTGAATAAAAATCATACAGTAACCAAAGTAGACCAATAACAATAGCTATTCTGGAGAAACTCTAACTACACATTGGTTGCAGTACTTAAGGAGGCCTTTCTCTGTTCACAGGACGCAGTGTATATCACTGGGGAGACAATCGTAGTAGCCGGAGGTTTACACTGTCGTCTTTAGCCTAGTGTTTGGGCTATGGGAATGCTTTCCTCAACTTTCATTCCAATTGCTTTCCAGGAATATCTACAGGCTTCTCTCATCTTTATAACCTTCTGCTTGTCTTATAACGGAACGACACAAATGCAGTTGTATTCTCTTACACCACTCCTTCAGTCTCAACCCCTGCAATCATGGTCCCTACAATCTTCTGAGATTCCCCATTCCTCTTGTTCTGAACGTTTGAATTCCCTTCACTTCCTCCACTGTGTCCAATTGTCTAGTTTCTGCAACTCCCTCCCAAAAACTCTTACCTCTTGCTCTTCCATTAAGGTGCTCATCAATACCTACATCTGAATGGCCTCTCCTGACATCAACTTGCAGTGGGGAGTGGTTCATTAATTTTGTCTGATATTTTCTACTGTGAAATATTGCCTGTGGTTTTACTATGTTAATAATAATGACATTGTCAATTCTGTCTTAAAAATGTATAGTTAGCACTTAATTGCTGTCTGGAATGGCCAGACAAATCAATTGTTTCAAATTTCCAATCCTTTAGGAGTATTCTAAAATGTGGGGCATTTTGGAAAATCATAACAAGTGCATGTATCTTTCAGCTCTAACATAAACATAAACCATAGTCGGCTGAAGGTTTTCTACTATAATGTATTAAAATGTTCTTCCGTTAAGTAGGGATTTGAGAAGGAATTGAATGAGCTGTTTTATTAAATAAGGCAATTTTGTTTTCAAGTGGTTTATACAAAGTACATTGGCTATAAAACTATATTGTTTACATACCATTCAAACAAATGTTTGATATAGGAATTAACCAAGAGTTATTTTTAGATTTAAACAATTAATTTGCTTTAAGTTGAAGGAACAATAAATCGCTTACTTCAATATATTTTACAAAAGTAAAGATGGGTGGCATGGTGGCACAGTGGTTAGCACTGCTGCCTCACAGCAGCACCAGAGACCCGGGTTCAATTCCCACCTCAGGCAACTGTCTGTGTGGAGTTCAGACGTTCTCCCCGTGTCTGCGTGGGTTTCCTCTGGGTGCTCTGGTTTCCTCCCACAGTCAAAAACTGTGCAGGTTAGGTGAATTGCCTGTAGTGTTAGGTGAAGGGGTAAATGTAGGGGAATGGGTCTGGGTGGGTTGCTCTTCAGAAGGGTCAGTGTGGACTTGTTGGGCCGAAGGGCCTGCTTCCACACTGTAAGTAATATCAGTAATGTCTGTGAGAGCAACTCATCTAGTCCCATGCTCCGAACTCTTCCCCCACAGCTGTGCCAAACTTTTCTCATCAAATAATTACTGAATTCCCTTTTGATGGCTTTCATTGAATCTGCTTCCACTAATTCCTAATCACCCCCTGCCGAGAAATGTTTTCCAAATGCTGCCTTTGTTTCTTTTGCCAATCCTCTAAAATGAGGGTCTCTGATAGTCCATCCTTCTAGAGATGGAAACAGCTGCTCCTTATCTCCTCACGCAGGCCCCCCCGTGATTTTGATCATTTATGTCAAATCTCATCTTAATCTTCTCTTCTCTTAGGAGAGTGGCCTCAGCATCTCCAATCCACTCATGAAACCAAATTGTCTTATCACTGGGACCATGCTAGTCAATCTTTTTTGCACTCTAAGTGCTTTCACATTCTTGATAAAGTGTAGAACAAAATATTGTACAAGATAATCCCGTCACCATGCCAAATAGGACAGACATCAAACAGATTTAGCAATGTAAGGCTGGGTATCTATGACCTGCTGAGGGCCATCAGCAGCAGTGGAATTGTATCAACCACAGTATGTCACTTTGTGGCTTGGCATGTCCTCTACTGTGCCATTACCGTCAACCCTGGTTCAGTAAAGAGTGCAGGAAGGCAAATCAGATGCAGCACCAGGCATACCTACAAAATAGGTGTCAACTTGATGAAGGTACATAAGAACATAAAAATGTAAGAACATAGGGTTCCCCCTGGTAGGCTCATTCATAAAGTCAGGAAGTATGGGATACAGGGAAATTTGGCTATCTGGATTCAGAACTGGCTGGCTGACAGAAGGCAGAGAGTAGTTGTAGATGGGAAATATTCTGCCTGGAGGTCAGTATTGAGTGGGGTCCCGCAGGACTCTGTTCTTGGGCCTCTGCTCTTTGTAGTTGTTATAAATGACTTGGATGAGGAGGTTGAGGGGTGGGTTAGTAAATTTGCAGATGACACCTAAGGTTGGAGGTGTCGTTGATGGTATAGAGGGCTACTACAGGCTGCAGCGCCACAAAGACAGGATGAAGAGCTGGGCTGAGAACTGGCAGATGGAGTTCAACCTGGTTAAATGCAAAGTGATGCATTTTGAAAGGTCGAACTCGAATGCTGAATATTGGATTAAAGACAGGATTCTTAGCAGTGTGAAGGAACAGAGGGATCTGGGTGTGCAAGTACATAGATC